>NC_090646.1:207500-507500 GCF_040937935.1 Hyperolius riggenbachi | reverse complement strand
TGCCTAAACCTAAGACCCCCCTGTTGGTGCCTAAACCTAAGACCCCCCTGTTGGTGCCTAAACCTAAGACCCCCCTGTTGGTGCCTAAACCTAAGACCCCCCAGTTGGTGCCTAAACCTAAGACCCCCCTGTTGGTGCCTAAACCTAAAACCCCCTATGGATAATAATGTTTTACAGACATGAATAAATAAAGAATGTAAAGAAAAAAAATGTAAATTATTTTTTTGGGTGGATAATAATGTGTTAGAAATGTTTTAGAAATAGTGATTTATTATCTTCATAAACGTTATTCGTCACGGGCTCATTTTGTAAACTTAAATCATCACAAACATAGTTATAAATCCTTAAAAATCTCCGGGCGCCGTTATAAATCCTTAAAAATCTCCGGCGCCTTATTTTCCCCGTTCAGCGCCCATTAAACGATATTTATAATGAAAGTGAATGGGGCGCCCTTTTTGTCCACTTGTCTCATGCGCCCAAATCTACTGCTTCCGTCTGTTCCGTAGTTGTGCAGTGATCACATTAGAAGCTTTTGGCTCAGCTCAGCACAGCTCAGTAACTTTGCAGGCACTGTGATTGCAGCGCAATATGATCCTCCTGCACTGCTCTAAACAGCTGCACTTCACTTCTGGGAATGCTTTGGGGAATGCTTTCTTTCACTGTGCGACATTTGCATTCAGAGTACACAGATGAACATATAGGTGAAATATATGTAAAGCATGATTGCAGCATGTGTGTATTGTGTGCAAACATTTCTGCTCTCTGCTTCCCTCCTCCCTTCTCTGTCCACTCCCTGCCCTCAGTCCATCTTCTCCCCTTCTCTCTGTGTCCACCCCCCTCCCCTTCTCTGTCCACTCCCTGCCCTCTGTCCATCTTCTCCCCTTCTCTGTGTGTCCACCCCCCTCCCCTTCTCCTGTCCTGCTAGTCATTTCACCCCCGAATGCTTCCCTTGTAAAATGATCCGAGATTCGGATCAAAGATCCGGATCTTCTTAATGATCCGATTCGAATCATCCGGATCATTGAAAAGATCCGAACTTCCTATCTCTACTGGCCAGCCCCCCCCCCCCCCCCCCCCCCTGACCTCATTGAGCCAGAGGGCTCCCAGCCTAAGCCCTGGCACCCAATCACAGAAAGGAACCCTGGCCAGCCCCCCTGTATAATAAGGAGGGCTGCCATGATGAGACAGATCGTCCTGGCTTGCTGAATGCTCACTGAGAGACATGCAGCAGTGCTGCTGTAACTGCAAGGGCTGTATACAGTGATAAACCTAAAGCTGTTCAGTAACCCCTTCACTATCACTACACTATTGTTAAATCATTAATTAACTTGATTTCATTGTGTGACAGTCAGAGTGTGTGCTGCAGGGCTGCTGCAGGGCTGCTGCAGCTGCTATGTGTCTGTGTGTGCTGTGCCCAGACTAGTGTTGGGCGAACATCTAGATGTTCGGGTTCGGGCCGAACAGGCCGAACATGGTCGCGATGTTCGGGTGTTCGACCCGAACTCCGAACATAATGGAAGTCAATGGGGACCCGAACTTTTGTGCTTTGTAAAGCCTCCTTACATGCTACATACCCCAAATTTACAGGGTATGTGCACCTTGGGAGTGGGTACAAGAGGAAAAAAAAATTTAGCAAAAAGAGCTTATAGTTTTTGAGAAAATCGATTTTAAAGTTTCAAAGGGAAAACTGTCTTTTAAATGCGGGAAATGTCTGTTTTCTTTGCACAGGTAACATGCTTTTTGTCGGCATGCAGTCATAAATGTAATACATATAAGAGGTTCCAGGAAAAGGGACCGGTAACGCTAACCCAGCAGCAGCACACGTGATGGAACAGGAGGAGGGTGGCGCAGGAGGAGAAGGCCACGCTTTGAGACACAACAACCCAGGCCTTGCATGAGGACAAGAAGCGTGCGGATAGCAATTTGCATTTTGTCGCCATGCAGTCATAAATGTAATACAGATGAGAGGTTCAATAAACAGGGACCGGAAACGCTAACCCATCACAGATGTTCATTGTTCATGTTACTTGGTTGGGGTCCGGGAGTGTTGCGTAGTCGTTTCCAATCCAGGATTGATTCATTTTAATTTGAGTCAGACGGTCTGCATTTTCTGTGGAGAGGCGGATACGCCGCCGATCTGTGACGATGCCTCCGGCAGCACTGAAACAGCGTTCCGACATAACGCTGGCTGCCGGGCAAGCCAGCACCTCTATTGCGTACATTGCCAGTTTGTGCCAGGTGTCTAGCTTCGATACCCAATAGTTGAAGGGTGCAGATGGATTGTTCAACACAGCTACGCCATCTGACATGTAGTCCTTGACCATCTTCTCCAGGCGATCGGTGTTGGAGGTGGATCTGCACGCTTGCTGTTCTGTGTGCTGCTGCATGGGTGTCAGAAAATTTTCCCACTCCAAGGACACTGCCGATACCATTCCCTTTTGGGCACTAGCTGCGGCTTGTGTTGTTTGCTGCCCTCCTGGTCGTCCTGGGTTTGCGGAAGTCAGTCTGTCGGCGTACAACTGGCTAGAGGAGGGGGAGGATGTCAATCTCCTCTCTAAAGTCTCCACAAGGGCCTGCTGGTATTCTTCCATTTTGACCTGTCTGACTCTTTCTTCAAGCAGTTTTGGAACATTGTGTTTGTACCGTGGATCCAGAAGGGTATAAACCCAGTAATTGGTGTTGTCCAGAATGCGCACAATGCGTGGGTCGCGTTCAATGCAGTCCTAGGCCGAAGAGGTCATAGCCTAGGGTCACAAAACCTGTTTATTGGGCAATTTCAATGGTGGCGAGTCTGACGTACATAAATCGCAGCAATGGCCGTTAGCAACGTCTGAATCTCACGAAATGTCTCATGCAGTTAGAAGACATATTGTTAGACTTGGGCTCCAAAGATGGGTTCCCTACATCTCTGCAAACCAGAGTTACAGGGCTCCAAATTTGGTAAAATCCCCCATAGGCTTTCATTGGGCCTCCTATTTACAGTTCCAAAATCTCACATCTTTTCAAAGGGCAATTACTCAGCAGTGGCAAATTTTCTAGCATTGTAGGGACCCTTAGGGGGAACATGACTGGTGAGTTTCGGGCCCCTAGGCCAAAGAGGTCATAGCCTAGGGTCACAAAAACCTGTTTATTTGGGCTATTTCAATGGTAGTGATGGTGGCGTACATAAATCGCAGCAATGGCCGTTAGCAAAGTCTGAATCTCACGAAATGTCTCATGCAGGTAGAAGACATATTGTTAGACTTGGATTCCAAAGATGGGGTCCCTACATCTCTGCAAACCAGAGTTACAGGGGTCCAAAATTGGTAAAATCCCCCATAGGATTTCATTGCCTCCCTATTTCACTTTCCAAAATCTCACATCTTTTCAAAGGGCAATGGCTCAGCAGTACCAAATTTTCTAGCATTGTAGGGACCCTTAGGGGGAACATGACTGGTGAGTTTCGGGCCCCTAGGCCGAAGAGGTCATAGCCTAGGGTCACAAAAACCTGTTTATTTGGGCTATTTCAATGGTAGTGATGGTGGCGTACATAAATCTCAGCCATGGCCGTTAGCAACGTCTGAATCTCACGAAATGTCTCATGCAGGTAGAAGACATATTGTTAGACTTGGATTCCAAAGATGGGGTCCCTACATCTCTGCAAACCAGAGTTACAGGGGTCCAAAATTGGTAAAATCCCCCATAGGCTTTCATTGGGCCTCCTATTTACCGTTCCAAAATCTCACACCATTTCAAAGGGCAATGGCTCAGCAGTGGCAAAACTCACCAGTCATGATCCCCCTAAGGGTCCCTACAATGCTAGAAAATTTGGTACTGCTGAGCCATTGCCCTTTGAAAAGATGTGAGATTTTGGAAAGTGAAATAGGGAGGCAATGAAATCCTATGGGGGATTTTACCAATTTTGGACCCCTGTAACTCTGGTTTGCAGAGATGTAGGGACCCCATCTTTGGAATCCAAGTCTAACAATATGTCTTCTACCTGCATGAGACATTTCGTGAGATTCAGACTTTGCTAACGGCCATTGCTGCGATTTATGTACGCCACCATCACTACCATTGAAATAGCCCAAATAAACAGGTTTTTGTGACCCTAGGCTATGACCTCTTCGGCCTAGGGGCCCGAAACTCACCAGTCATGTTCCCCCTAAGGGTCCCTACAATGCTAGAAAATTTGGTACTGCTGAGCCATTGCCCTTTGAAAAGATGTGAGATTTTGGAACTGTAAATAGGAGGCCCAATGAAAGCCTATGGGGGATTTTACCAAATTTGGAGCCCTGTAACTCTGGTTTGCAGAGATGTAGGGAACCCATCTTTGGAGCCCAAGTCTAACAATATGTCTTCTAACTGCATGAGACATTTCGTGAGATTCAGACGTTGCTAACGGCCATTGCTGCGATTTATGTACGTCAGACTCGCCACCATTGAAATTGCCCAATAAACAGGTTTTGTGACCCTAGGCTATGACCTCTTCGGCCTAGGACTGCATTGAACGCGACCCACGCATTGTGCGCATTCTGGACAACACCAATTACTGGGTTTATACCCTTCTGGATCCATGGTACAAACACAATGTTCCAAAACTGCTTGAAGAAAGAGCCAGACAGGTCAAAATGGAAGAATACCAGCAGGCCCTGGTGGAGACTTTAGAGAGGAGATTGACATCCTCCCCCTCCTCTAGCCAGTTGTACGCCGACAGACTGACTTCCGCAAACCCAGGACGACCAGGAGGGCAGCAAACAACACAAGCCGCAGCTAGTGCCCAAAAGGGAATGGTATCGGCAGTGTCCTTGGAGTGGGAAAATTTTCTGACACCAATGCAGCAGCACACAGAACAGCAAGCGTGCAGATCCACCTCCAACACCGATCGCCTGGAGAAGATGGTCAAGGACTACATGTCAGATGGCGTAGCTATGTTGAACAATCCATCTGCACCCTTCAACTATTGGGTATCGAAGCTAGACACCTGGCACAAACTGGCAATGTACGCAATAGAGGTGCTGGCTTGCCCGGCAGCCAGCGTTATGTCGGAACGCTGTTTCAGTGCTGCCGGAGGCATCGTCACAGATCGGCGGCGTATCCGCCTCTCCACAGAAAATGCAGACCGTCTGACTCAAATTAAAATGAATCAATCCTGGATTGGAAACGACTACGCAACACTCCCGGACCCCAACCAAGTAACATGAACAATGAACATCTGTGATGGGTTAGCGTTTCCGGTCCCTGTTTATTGAACCTCTCATCTGTATTACATTTATGACTGCATGGCGACAAAATGCAAATTGCTATCCGCACGCTTCTTGTCCTCATGCAAGGCCTGGGTTGTTGTGTCTCAAAGCGTGGCCTTCTCCACCTGCGCCACCCTCCTCCTGTTCCATCACGTGTGCTGCTGCTGGGTTAGCGTTACCGGTCCCTTTTCCTGGAACCTCTTATATGTATTACATTTATGACTGCATGCCGACAAAAAGCATGTTACCTGTGCAAAGAAAACAGACATTTCCCGCATTTAAAAGACAGTTTTCCCTTTGAAACTTTAAAATCGATTTTCTCAAAAACTATAAGTTATTTTTGCTAAATTTTTTGTTCCTCTTGTACCCACTCCCAAGGTGCACATACCCTGTAAATTTGGGGTATGTAGCATATAAGGAGGCTTTACAAAGCACGAAAGTTCGGGTCCCCATTGACTTCCATTATGTTCGGAGTTCGGCCATGTTCAGCCCGAACCCGAACATCTAGATGTTCGCCCAACACTACACGTGACCCGTTCGGCCAATCACAGCGCTAGCCGAACGTTCGGGTAACGTTCGGCCATGCGCTCTTAGTTCGGCCACATGGCCGAACAGTTTGGCCGAACACCATCAGGTGTTCGGCCGAACCCGAACATCACCCGAACAGGGTGATGTTCTGCAGAACCCGAACAGTGGCGAACACTGTTCGCCCAACACTAGCCCAGACCAGGCCAGCTGCTGCCTGCTGGCCAGCTATTAGCCTTAGGTATAGGTTAGGTTAGGGATTAGGGGATAGGATAACTGTGTTATTGTGTAGTACTGCAGTCAGTGCTAGTAGTTGTTAGAGTAGTAGCACTACTGTGTTAGCTTACTACAGAACTGCTGTGCTGCTGAGCAGTGCCAGTGCGACAGTTAGTGTCCTCTCCTCTGCTGTCTGACTGTCACTCGGCACGTGGCACGTGGCACTTGGTACGTCTCACATGGCACTTGGCACGTGTCACTTGGCACGTGTCATGTGGCACTTGCCTAGTGTCACGTGACAGTGCCACGTGACACATGGCAAATGCCATGTGACCCTTGGCAAGTGCCACGTGACACGTGGCAAGTGCCACATGACACTTGGCAAGTGACACGTGCCAAGTGCCAATTGCCACGTCCGGTATGCTCCTGGCACATGTTACATCTGCGGCTGCTGCATTGCCCTGCTCCTGCTGCCTGTGCAGCTCCCACCGCCAGGCCACGGTGCCACAGGCCACTGATACCACCTATATTTAACCCAAAACACAATTGCTGTGTAATTTTTTGGAGGTGTCTGGGCTGAAAACTGGCATGTCCCAGTTGTGCGGTTGGACTTTGGACACAATGTGGGCTGTCTGGAACCTAGGCCTTCCAAAAATGTGTGGCCATTGGGACACCGCAGTGGAAGATACCAGGCCGTAATTATTTCTCAAAAAAGGCGATACCCAAACTGTACCGTGAAAAGTAGAAAGGTAAGTGGTGTCATCTCTGGCACACAGCGTTGGGTCAAGGGTCCATCTGACCACGGATGCCTGGTCTGCCAAGCACGGGCAGGGCAGGCACATTACTTATACAGCACATTGGATCAACCTGGTGACCGCTGGCAAGCAGGGCGTACGTGGTTGTGCAGTGGACCTAGTTGTGACACCTCTACGGCTTGCTGGATAAACGGTATCACAGGCCTGTCAGACCTGGATAATTGCCGGTGCCTAGTCTCAGCCGGATTGCTCACACAGCCGCAATAACTTGCAAAACAGAAATGGAGACGGCACACAACTGGCTGCTGCCACCTCCTCTCCTCCTGCTACTTCCTCTTCGCTGTTGTCCTCCTCCTCCTCCTTGGCTGAGTGGCAGTTCAACTCTACTGCTGCTGCGATCTCCTCTCCAGCTACACAGACCCAGCTCCCCAGGGACTATGCTGCATGCCAGGTATGACGGTGTCACGCCATCTTAGACATGTGTTGCCTCAAAGTGGAGAGTCACACTGGAGCAGCTCTCCTGGCTGCTCTTAACAAACACGTGATCAGTGGCTGACCCTGCACCAGCTGGAGATTGGCAACGTGGTGTGTGACAATGGCAGCAATCTCATTTCGGCTTTGAATTTGGGAAAGTTGACACATGTACCCTGCATGGCACATGTGCTCAATCTCGTAATCCAGAGATTTGTGTGTAAATACCCAGGCTTACAGGACATCCTGAAGCAGGCCAGGAAGTTGTGTGGGCATTTCAGGCGGTCTTACATGGCCATGGCACGCTTGGCCGATATTCAGCGGAGAAACAACTTGCCGGTGAGGTGCTTGATTTGCGATAGCCCGACTCGCTGGAATTCGACCCTACTGATGTTCCACCGCCTGCTACAACAGGCGAAAGCCGTCACCCAGTATCTCTACAATTACAGTAGAAGGACATGCTGTGGGGAGATGGGGATGTTCTGGCCGAAGAACTGGACACTCATGCAATATGCCTGCAGGCTCATGAGGCCGTTTGAGGAGGTGACAAACATGGTGAGTCGCAGTGAAGGCGCCATCAGTGACTTGATCCCATATGCCTTCTACCTGGAGTGTGCCGTGCATAGAGTGGTGGATCAAGCTGTGGAGGAGCTTGAACAGGAACAGTTACAGGAGGAAGAGTTGTGGGACCAATTCTCATCAGAACCAGATGTTTCCTCAACACCTGCGGCAGCACAGAGGGGGAAGGAGGAGGAGGAGGAGGAAGAGTCGTGTGGGAAAGAAGAGTCAGATGATGAGGAAGGTGTTTTTTTTTTTGAGGAAGATAAGGCAGCAGAAGAACAACCGCAGCAGGCGTCGCAGTGGGCTGGTGCTTCTCAACGTTCCCGTGGTATTGTTCGTGGCTGGGGGGAGGAGGAGAACTTACCTGACATCACTGATGTAGAGCAAGAGGAGTTGGATAGTATGTCTGGATCCAACTTTGTGCAGATGGCGTCTTTCATGCTGTCCAGCCTGTTGAGGGACCCCCGTATGAAAAAACTCAAGGGGAATGACAACTACTGGTTGGCCACGCTACTAGATCCTCGGTACAGGCACAAAGTGTTGGAGATGTTACCAACTCACCTGAAGGCAGAAAGGATGCAGCACATGCAGAACAAGCTGGCAACTATGCTTTACAATGCGTTTAAGGGTGATGTGACAGCACAACGGAATAAAGGTACCACTGCCAATAAACCTTCTCCCATGTCCACGCAGGTAAGGACAGGACGCTCCAGCGATCTCATGGTGATGTCGGACATGCAGACATTCTTTAGTCCAACGCCTCGCCTTAGCGCTTCCGGATCCACCCTCCACCAACGCCTGGACTGGCAGGTAGCCGACTACCTGGCCTTAAGTGTGGATGTAGACACTGTGAGAAGCAATGAACTCCTGGACTTGCGCAGACTTGACCTGTGGCTAGAGCTGTCACAATTTGCCATCCAACTTCTGTCTTACCCTGCCTCAAGCGTCCTGTCAGAAAGGATCGTCAGCGCAGCTGGAGGCATTGTCATTGAGAAGAGAAGTCGCCTAAGTCACAAAAGTGTTCAGTACCTCACCTTTATAAAAATGTATCCTGGAGTGTCACTGCCCACTTGAAGACTAAGTCAGTCCCCACACAGAGCATCTCCGCCTGCACGCCGTGTGACTGGCTGCCCCAAGACTAAGTCGCTCCCCTCATAGCATCTCTGCCTGCAGGCCGCTTGCCTTCTCCGCCACCACCAACAGGGTCCAGGACTCCAGGACTCCAGGCGGATTCCTGATTTTTTAAGGCTGCTGCTAGCAGCGGCCGCTATACTAATTTTTCTGGTGCGTGTACATGCCTGCCTAATTTTTCTGGCTGCACTGCGGGCAGCTGCAACAACAAAACAAAAGGCATGTACATGTGCCCAACCCCCTTCGTGATCATTACCTTGCCGCGGTGAAGGGGCTTGCGCATCACAATGAAGCAATGGCCGCTATTTGAGTGTCTCGGGTGGGGGTGGGACACAAAAGATAATAAGGTCATTGCTTCATTGTGGACAGACCAAATTTGATCAGCAGGGCAGTCTCTGTTGTTCTGTCATTGAGCTACCACAGCCCGGCGACCATATGGGCTTGAAAACCGCCATGGCCTACACTCTCGTCACGGTGCGCACCAGTCCAGCACGGCCGTCACTACACAAACAGCTGTTTGCGATGCGTTACACAGTGAGTTTGGTGTGTCAGTGTGAAGCAGAACTCTAATTACACTCCCTGATTGATGTATACACATGCAAGATGTTTTACAGCACTTTAGTCCTGCAATTTAAAAACAAAACGTAAGCTTTTTAACAATGCCATGGAAAGTTGATAAGGCAGTCGCACATTACCTGACATCACTGAGTGAGGAAGAGCAATCTCGCCATGTTGCGCACAATGCGCAGTAGTCCAGCATGGACGTCACTACACAAACAGCTGGTAACTTGCTGTGCGTTACACAGTGAGTTTGGTGTGTCAGTGTGAAGCAGTACTCTAATTACACTCCCTGATTGATGTGTACATATGCAAGATGTTTTAAAGCACGTTAGGCCTGCAATTTAGCATTCAATGTGATTTCTGCCCTTAAAACGCTGCTCTGCGTCAAATCCAGATTTTTCCCCGGGACTTTTGGCATCTATCCCACTCTGCCATGCCCCCCTCCAGGTGTTAGACAGTGATGGGCCGAACCTCCGATTTTAGGTTCGTGAACTTCCGCGGAAAAAGTTCGCGAACCGCCATAGACTTTAATGGGGAGGCGAACTTTGAAAACTAGAAAGAATTATGCTGCCCACAAAAGAGATGGAAAAGATGTTTCAAGGGGTCTAACACCTGGAGGGGGGCATGGCGGAGTGGAATACATGCCAAAAGTCCCGGGGGGAAATCTGGATTGAACGCAAAGCAGCGTTTTAAGGGCAGAAATCACATTGAATGCTAAATTGCAGGCCTAACGTGCTTTAAAACATCTTGCATATGTATACATCAATCAGGTAGTGTAATTAGAGTACTGCTTCACACTGACACACCAAACTCACTGTGTAACGCACAGCAAGTTACCAGCTGTTTGTGTAGTGACGTCCATGCTGGACTACTGCGCATTGTGCGCAACATGGCGAGATTGCTCTTCCTCACTCAGTGATGTCAGGTAATGTGCGACTGCCTTATCAACTTTCCATGGCATTGTTAAAAAGCTTACGTTTTGTTTTTAAATTACATTTTCTACTTGCTATGTACTTGTTCAGTACCGCTACAATGAGAATCCTATGGAGGCGGGCAAGTCTGCCATTTGTGACCCAGGGTAATGGCCGGGGAATGAGGGGTTTGAATCCGGTGTGGAGCCTGAGCAACGGCTACCACTACACATCCAAGGAGGGCAGCGGGCAGGCATGCACGCCCGCCCGCCCCGAGGTAGTGACCAAAAATAACAATACAGGAGGAGGACTTTCAAGGCCCTGCTGTGTATTTGAAATGAAATAACTTTAAATCCTTTAACGACAACCAGTTATGGCAGGCAATTATTATATGGTTGGCAGTCCAAAAGATCTAATTTCACGAGAATCATATGGAGACGGGCAAGTCTGCCATTGTGACCCCGGATGATGGCCGGGGAATGAGGGTTTGAATCCGGTGTGGAGCCTGAGAAACGGCTACCACTACACATCCAAGGAGAGCAGCAGGCAGGCATGGCCGCCCCGAGATAGTGACCAAAAATAAGAATACAGGAGGACTATCGAGGGCTTGTTGTATTTGAAAAGAATGTACTTTAAATCCTTTAACGAGAACCAGTTATGGCGGGCAAAGATGACACCACATTCCTTTCACGAGAATCATATGGAGGTGGGCAAGTCTGCTATTTGTGATCCCGGGTAATGGCCGGGGAATGAGGGATGGAATCCGGTGTGGAGCCTGAGAAACGGCTACCACTACACATCCAAGGAGGGCAGCAGGCAGGCATGCACGTCCGCCCCGAGGTAGTGACCAAAAATAACAATACAGGAGGACTATTGAGGGCTTGTTGTATTTGAAAAGAATGTACTTTAAATCCTTTAACGAGAACCAGTTATGGCGGGCAAAGATGACACCACATTCCTTTCACGAGAATCATATGGAGGCGGGAAAGTCTGCCATTTGTGACCCCGGGTAATGGCCGGGGAATGAGGGTTTGAATCCGGTGTGGAGCCTGAGAAACGGCTACCACTACTCATCCAAGGAGGGCAGCAGGCAGGCATGCACGCCCGCCCCGAGGTAGTGACCAAAAATAACAATACAGGAGGACTATTGAGGGCTTGTTGTATTTGAAAAGAATGTACTTTAAATCCTTTAACGAGAACCAGTTATGGCGGGCAAAGATGACACCACATTCCTTTCACGAGAATCATATGGAGGCAGGCAAGTCTGCCATTGTGACCCCGGGTAATGGCCGGGGAATGAGGGATGGAATCCGGTGTGGAGCCTGAGAAACGGCTACCACTACACATCCAAGGAGGGCAGCAGGCAGGTATGGCCGCCCCGAGATAGTGACCAAAAATAAGAATACAGGAGGACTATCGAGGGCTTGTTGTATTTGAAAAGAATGTACTTTAAATCCTTTAACGAGAACCAGTTATGGCGGGCAAAGATGACACCACATTCCTTTCACGAGAATCATATGGAGGTGGGCAAGTCTGCCATTTTTGACCCCGGGTAATGGCCGGGGAATGAGGGATGGAATCCGGTGTGGAGCCTGAGAAACGGCTACCACTACACATCCAAGGAGGGCAGCAGGCAGGCATGGCCGCCCCGAGGTAGTGACCAAAAATAACAATACAGGAGGACTATCGAGGGCTTGTTGTATTTGAAATGAATGTACTTTAAATCCTTTAACGAGAACCAGTTATGGCGGACAAAGATGACACTACATTCCTTTCACGAGAATCATATGGAGGCGGGCAAGTCTGCCATTGAGACCCCGGGTAATGGCCGAGGAATGATGGTTTGAATCCGGTGTGGAGCCTGAGAAACGGCTACCACTACACATCCAAGGAGGGCAGCAGGCAGGCATTGCCGCCCCGAGGTAGTGACCAAAAATAACAATACAGAAGGACTATTGAGGGCTTGCTGTATTTGAAATGAATGCACTTTAAAGAGACACTGAAGCGAGACTAAATCTCGCTTCAGCTCTGGTATATAGCAGGGGCATGTGTGCCCCTGCTAAAACGCCGCTATCCCGTGGCTAAACGAGGGTCCCTGACCCCCCAACCCACCCCCCGCAAAAGTTGGTCGCAAAGGTTGGTCGTAGAATATGCTTCCTAGAGGCAGGGCTAATGGCTGCAGCCCTGCCTCTCAGCGCGTCTATCAGACGCGCATCGCCGCCTCTCCCCCGCCCCTCTCAGTGTAGGAAGACTGAGAGGGGCGGGGGAGAGGCGGAGATACACGCTGACAGACGCGCGTGGGGCAGGGCTGCGGCGGTTAGCCCTGCCCCAATGCGGAAGCGCTCCCCCGCATTACGGAGGGGATTTGGGGTGACAGGGACCCCCGTTAAGCCGCGGGATATCGGCGTTTTAGCAGGGGCACAGGTGCCCCTGCTATATATGAGGTCTGAAGCGAGATCTATTCTCGCTTCAGACTCTCTTTAAATCCTTTAACGAGAACCAGCTATGGCGGGCAAAGATGACACCACATTCCTTTCACGAGAATCATATGGAGGCGGGCAAGTCTGCCATTTTTGACCCCGGGTAATGGCCAGGGAATGAGGAATGGAATCCGGTGTGGAGCCTGAGCAACGGCTACCACTACACATCCAAGGAGGGCAGCAGGCAGGCATGGCCGCCCCGAGGTAGTGACCAAAAATAACATTACAGAGGGACTATCGAGGGCTTGCTGTATTTGAAATGAATGTACTTTAAATCCTTTAACGAGAACCAGTTATGGCGGGCAAAGATGACACCACATTCCTTTCACGAGAATCATATGGAGGCGGGCAAGTCTGCCATTTGTGACCCCGGGTAATGGCCGGGGAATGAGGGATGGAATCCGGTGTGGAGCCTGAGAAACGGCTACCACTACACATCCAAGGAGGGCAGCAGGCAGGCATGGCCGCCCGCCCCGAGGTAGTGACCAAAAATACCAATACAGGAGGAGGACTTTCAAGGCCCTGCTGTGTGTTTGAAATGAATTAACTTTAAATTCTTTAACGACAACTAGTTATGGCAGGCAATTATTAGATGGTTAGCAGTCCAAAAGATCTAATTTCACGAGAATCATATGGAGACGGGCAAGTCTGCCATTGTGACCCCGGGTAATGGCCGGGGAATGAGGGTTTGAATCCAGTGTGGAGCCTGAGAAACGGCTACCACTACACATCCAAGGAGGGCAGCAGGCAGGCATGGCCGCCCCGAGATAGTGACCAAAAATAAGAATACAGGAGGACTATCGAGGGCTTGCTGTATTTGAAATGAATGTACTTTAAATCCTTTAACGAGAACCAGTTATGGCGGGCAAAGATGACACCACATTCCTTTCACGAGAATCATATAGAGGCGGGCAAGTCTGCCATTTGGGACCCCAGGTAATGGCCGGAGAATGAAGGATGGAATCCGGTGTGGAGCCTGAGAAACGGCTACCACTACACATCCAAGGAGGGCAGCAGGCAGGCATGGCCGCCCCGAGGTAGTGACCAAAAATAACAATACAGGAGGACTATCGAGGCCCTGCTGTATTTGAAATGAATGTACTTTAAATCCTTTAACGAGAACCAGTTATGGCGGGCAAAGATGACACCACATTCCATTCACGAGAAGCATATGGAGGCGGGCAAGTCTGCCATTGTGACCCCGGGTAATGGCCGGGGAATGAGGGGTTTGAATCCGGTGTGGAGCCTGAGAAACGGCTACCACTACACATCCAAGGAGGGCAGCAGGCAGGCATGGCCGCCCCGAGGTAGTGACCAAAAATAATAATACAGGAGGACTATTGAGGGCTTGCTGTATTTGAAAAGAATGTACTTTAAATCCTTTAACGAGAACCAGTTATGGCGGGCAAAGATGACACCACATTCCTTTCACGAGAATCATATGGAGGCGGGCAAGTCTGCCATTGAGACCCCGGGTAATGGCCGGGGAATGAGGGTTTGAATCCGGTGTGGAGCCTGAGCAACGGCTACCACTACACATCCAAGGAGGGCAGCAGGCAAGCATGGCCGCCCCGAGGTAGTGACCAAAAATAACAATGCAGGAGGACTATTGAGGGCTTGCTGTATTTGAAATGAATGTACTTTAAATCCTTTAACGAGAACCAGCTATGGCGGGCAAAGATGACACCACATTCCTTTCACGAGAATCATATGGAGGCGGGCAAGTCTGCCATTTGTGACCTCGGGTAATGGCCGGGGAATGAGGGATGGAATCCGGTGTGGAGCTTGAGCAACGGCTACCACTACACATTACACATCCAAGGAGGGCAGCAGGCAGGCATGCACGCCCGCCCCGAGGTAGTGACCAAAAATAACAATACAGGAGGACTATCGAGGGCTTGCTGTATTTGAAATGAATGTACTTTAAATCCTTTAACGAGAACCAGCTATGGCGGGCAAAGATGACACCACATTCCTTTCACGAGAATCATATGGAGGCGGGCAAGTCTGCCATTTGTGACCCCGGGTAATGGCCGGGGAATGAGGGATGGAATCCGGTGTGGAGCCTGAGAAACGGCTACCACTACACATCCAAGGAGGGCAGCAGGCAGGCATGCCCGCCCGCCCCGAGGTAGTGACCAAAAATAACAATACAGGAGGAGGACTTTCGAGGCCCTGCTGTGTATTTGAAATGAATGTACTTTAAATCCTTTAACGAGAACCAGTTATGGCAGGCAAAGATGACACCACATTCCTTTCACGAGAATCATATAGAGGCGGGCAAGTCTGCCATTTGTGACCCCAGGTAATGGCCGGGGAATGAAGGATGGAATCCGGTGTGGAGCCTGAGAAACGGCTACCACTACACATCCAAGGAGGGCAGCAGGCAGGCATGCACGCCCGCCCCGAGGTAGTGACCAAAAATAACAATACAGGAGGACTATCGAGGGCTTGCTGTATTTGAAATGAATGTACTTTAAATCCTTTAAAGAGGAACTGTAACATCAAACTGGGGGTACTCACCTCAGGTGGGGGAAGCCTCTGGATCCTAATGAGGCTTCCCACGCCGTCCTCCGTCCCTCGGGGGTCTCGCTGCAGCCCGACCGTACAGCGGCGACGTAAATATTTACCTTCCCGGCTCCTGCGCAGGCGCTTTGGTGGCTGTCTGCTCCGAAGTAGGCGGAAATACCCGATCGTCGTCGGGTCTGCTCTACTGCGCAGGTGCAAGTCTCCAGCGCCTGCGCAGTAGAGCGGACCCGACGGAGATCGGGTATTTCCGTCTAGTTCCGAGCCGAAAGCAGCCACAGTGCCCCCGCTGGAGCCAGCAAAGGTAAATATTGAAATTACAGTCGGGTCTGTCGCCGGCTGTTCAGAGGGCTGCAGCGAGACCCCCGTGGGACAGAGGATGGCATGGGAAGCCTCATTAGGATCTGGAGGCTTCCCCCACCCGAGGTGAGTACCCCCCAGGGGGTCTTTTTGATGTTACAGAGTCTCTTTAACGAGAACCAGTTATGGCGGGCAATGATGACACCACATTCTTTTCACGAGAATCATATGGAGGCGGGCAAGTCTGCCATTTGTGACCTCGGGTAATGGCCTGGGAATGAGGGATGGAATCCGGTGTGGAGCCTGAGCAACGGCTACCACTACACATCCAAGGAGGGCAGCAGGCAGGCATGGCCGCCCCGAGGTAGTGACCAAAAATAACAATACAGGAGGACTATCGAGGGCTTGCTGTATTTGAAATGAATGTACTTTAAATCCTTTAACGAGAACCAGTTATGGCGGGCAAAGATGACACCACATTCCTTTCACGAGAATCATATGGAGGCGGGCAAGTCTGCCATTTGTGACCCCGGGTAATGGCCGGGGAATGAGGGATGGAATCCGGTGTGGAGCCTGAGCAACGGCTACCACTACACATCCAAGGAGGGCAGCAGGCAGGCATGGCCGCCCCGAGGTAGTGACCAAAAATAACAATACAGGAGGACTATCGAGGGCTTGCTGTATTTGAAATGAATGTACTTTAAATCCTTTAACGAGAACCAGTTATGGCGGGCAAAGATGACACCACATTCCTTTCACGAGAATCATATGGAGGCGGGCAAGTCTGCCATTTGTGACCCCGGGTAATGGCCGGGGAATGAGGGATGGAATCCGGTGTGGAGCCTGAGCAACGGCTACCACTACACATCCAAGGAGGGCAGCAGGCAGGCATGGCCGCCCCGAGGTAGTGACCAAAAATAACAATACAGGAGGACTATCGAGGGCTTGCTGTATTTGAAATGAATGTACTTTAAATCCTTTAACGAGAACCAGTTATGGCGGGCAAAGATGACACCACATTCCTTTCACGAGAATCATATGGAGGCGGGCAAGTCTGCCATTTGTGACCCCGGGTAATGGCCGGGGAATGAGGGATGGAATCCGGTGTGGAGCCTGAGCAACGGCTACCACTACACATCCAAGGAGGGCAGCAGGCAGGCATGGCCGCCCCGAGGTAGTGACCAAAAATAACAATACAGGAGGACTATCGAGGGCTTGCTGTATTTGAAATGAATGTACTTTAAATCCTTTAACGAGAACCAGTTATGGCGGGCAAAGATGACACCACATTCCTTTCACGAGAATCATATGGAGGCGGGCAAGTCTGCCATTGTGACCCTGGGTAATGCATAGCTCCCAACTGTCCCTCTTTTGGAGGGACAGTCCCTCTTTGGGAGCCCTGTCCCTCTGTCCCTCTTTCCTCCTCATTTGTCCCTCTTTCAGGACTGATGCACAGATCCATGTAAATATATGTAGTTTTCTACTGAAAAATGTGTTCAATTGTCTCTATACTTTATTTTCATCCTATAAATTAATATAGTTCTTATTTTTAAATGTTAATATGAAGGAAAATGAACCAGGATAGAAAGGACCAGTGTGGTTTGAATTATAAAACAACATATTTTTCTTATGAAATCTTTATAGTATGCATGACTAGGGGGTGTGGTTAGCCATGTGGCATGGGTGTGACTTAAGTGTCCCTCTTTCTGATCTCCAAAAGTTGGGAGGTATGGTAATGGCCGGGGAATGAGGGTTTGAATCCGGTGTGGAGCCTGAGAAACGGCTACCACTACACATCCAAGGAGGGCAGCAGGCAGGCATGCACGCCAGCCCTGAGGTAGTGACCAAAAATAACAATACAGGAGGACTATCGAGGGCTTGCTGTATTTGAAATGAATGTACTTTAAATCCTTTAACGAGAACCAGTTATGGCGGGCAAAGATGACACCACATTCCTTTCACGAGAATCATATGGAGGCGGGCAAGTCTGCCATTTGTGACCCCGGGTAATGGCCGGGGAATGAGGGATGGAATCCGGTGTGGAGCCTGAGAAACGGCGACCACTACACATCCAAGGAGGGCAGCAAGCAGGCATGCACGCCCGCCCCGAGGTAGTGACCAAAAATAACAATACAGGACTCAGGAGGACTTTTTGAGGCCCTAATTGTAAGGAATCAACTTTAAATCGTTTAATGTAGGGCAAGTCTGCCATCCATTCAAGTGCAAGTTATGCACTGACTGCCAGGTATAATACAATGTGCAGTCACAGATGCAGTGAAAGGTATGCAGTGACTGCAAACAGCCGTTTGTGTAGTAACGGCCGTGCTGGACTGGTGCGCACTTTGATGAGAGTGCAGGTGATGGTGGCTTTTCAGCCCATATTGTCGCCCGGCTGATGTAGCTGAATGACAGAACAGTGACTGTCCAGCTGATCAAATTTGATCTGACCACAATTAAACAACGACCTTATTATCTTTGGTGTGCCACCCCCTCCCGAGACACTCATATAGCCGGCGGTCATTGCTTCATTGTGATACGCAAGCCCCTTCACCGCGGCAAGGTAATGATCACGAAGGGGGATGGGCACATGTACATGCCTTTTGTTTTTTTGTTGCAGCCGCCTGCAGTGCAGCCAGAAAAAATAGGCAGGCGTGTGCACGCCCCAGAAAAATTAGTATAGCGGCCGCTGCTAGCAGCGGCCTTAAAAATTTAGGAATCTGCCTAGAATCATGGACGCTGTTGGTGGTGGCGGAGAAGGCAAGCGGCCTGCAGGCAGAGATGCTGTGTGTGGGGACTGACTTAGTCTTCGGTCATGCAATAGCCCTCAGGAATCCATGCCTCATTCATTTTGATAAAGGTCAGGTACTGAACACTGTCATGACTTAGGCGACTTCTCTTCTCAGTGACAATGCCTCCAGCTGCACTGAAGGTCCTTTCTGACAGGACGCTTGCGGCAGGGCAAGAGAGAAGTTGGATGGCAAATTGGGACAGCTCTGGCCACAGGTCAAGTCTGCGCAACCAGTAGAGCAAGGGTTCATCGTCGCTGCTCGCAGTCGCAGTGTGTACATCCACACTTAAGGCCAGGTAGTTGGCTACCTGCCGGTCCAGGCGTTGGTGGAGGGTGGATCCCGAAGGGCTACTGCGAGGCATTGGACTAAAGAATGTCCGCATGTCCGACATCACCCCGAGATCGCTGGAGCGTCCTGTCCTTGCCTGCGTGGACTGGGGAGGAGGAGGAGGATTACTGCCAGTGGTACCTTTATTGTGTTGTACTGTCACATCACCCTTAAATGCATTGTAAAGCATCATTGACAGCTCGTTCTGCAAGTGCTGCAACCTTTCCGCCTTGTGTTGAGTTGGTAACAGGTCTGCCACTTTGTGCCTGTACCGAGGGTCTAGTAGCGTGGCCACCCAGTACAGGTCATTCCCCTTGAGTTTTTTGATACGGGGGTCCCTCAACAGGCTGGACAACATGAAAGAGGCCATCTGCACAAAGTCGGATCCAGACGTACTCTCCATCTCCTCTTGCTCTTCCACAGTGACGCCACGCAACTCCTCTTCCTCCCCCCAGCCACGAACAATACTACGGGAATGTGGAGCAACAGAAGCCCCCTGTGACGGCTGCTGCGGTTGTTCTTCTGCCGCCGCCGCCTCTTCCTCCTCCACAGAAACACCTTCCTCATAATCGTCATCCGAGTCTGACTCCTCTCCTTCCCCACACGACTCCTCTTCTTCCTCCTCCTCCCCCCTCTGTGGTGCCACAGGTGTCGAGGAAACATGTGGTTCGGATAAAAATCGCTCCCACGACTCCTGCCATAGCTGTTCCTGTTCCCGCTCCTCCACAGCTTCATCCAAGTCGCTGATGGTGCCTTCAGCGTGACTCACCAGGTTGGTCACCTCCTCAAACGGCCGCATGGTCCTGCATGCATTTCGCATCAGTGTCCAGTTGTTGGGCCAGAACATCCCCATCTTCCCAGATTGTGTCCTTCTACTGTAGTTGTACAGGTACTGGGTGACGGCTTTCTCCTGGTCTAGCAGGCGAGAGAACATGAGCAGGGTGGAATTCCAGCGAGTTGGGCTATCGCATATCAAGCGTCTCACCGGCAGGTTGTTTTATCGCTGAATGTCCGCAAAGCGTGCCATGGCCGTATAAGAGCGCCTGAAATTCCCACACAACTTCCTGGCCTGCTTCAGGATGTCCTCTAAGCCTGGGTACTTTGAGACAAATCTTTGCACGACCAGATTCAGCACATGTGCCATGCAGGGTACATGTGTCAGCTTTCCCAGATTCAAAGAGGAAAGGAGATTGCTGCCGTTGTCACACACCACGTTGCCGATCTCCAGCTGGTGCGGGGTCAGCCATTGCTCCACCTGTTTGTTAAGAGCAGCCAGGAGAGCTGCTCCAGTGTGACTCTCCGCTTTGAGGCAAGACATGTCTAAAATTGCGTGACACCGTCATACCTGGCATGCAGCGTAGGCTCTGGGGAGATGGGGCTGTGTAGCTGGAGAGGAAGAGGAGATGGCAGCACCGCTAGAGTTCAACTGCCTCTCAGCCAAGGAGGAGGAGGAGGTTGACAGCGAAGAGGATGTAGCTGGAGGAGAAGGAGAAGAGGTGGCAGAAGGCCTGCCTGCAAGCCGTGGAGGTGTGACAAGTCGGTCCGCTGAACAGCCACCTGCTTGCTGCCATCGGTCACAAGGTTGACCCAATGGGCTGTGTATGTAATGTAGCGGCCCTCCCCGTGCTTGGTAGACCAGGCATCCGTGGTCAGGTGGACCCTTGACCCAATGCTCTTCTCAATAGATGACACCACTTGCCTCTGAACTGCACGGTACAGTTTGGGTATGGCCTTTCGTGAAAAATAAGTGCGGCCTGGTATCTTCCACTGCGGTGTCCCAATGGCCACAAATTTACGGAAAGCCTCTGACTCCACCAGCTTGTATGGTAATAGCTAGCGAGCTAATAGTTCCGCCACACCAGCTGTCAGATGCCGGGCAAGAGAGTGACTGGCCGAAATTGGCTTCTTCCGCTCAAAGACTTCCTTCACGGACACCTGGCTACTGCTGTGGGCAGAGGAGCAGGAACCGCTCAAGGGCAGAGGCGGTGTGAAGGAGGGTGGCTGTGAAGATTCAAGGGAGAAAGCGGATGAAGACGATGCACCTGAAGGAGGAAGAGGAGAAGGAGGGTGGCTTGTCTTTTGAGGGGTGCTGCTTTTCCTCAGGTGTTCTTCCCATAGCTGTTTGTGCCTTTTCTCCAGGTGCCTTTGTAAGGCACTTGTCCCTACGTGAGTGTTGGCCTTTCCACGGCTCAATTTTTGGAGGCAAAGAGAACAGATGGCTTTGCTCCTATCTGAGGCACAAACGTTTAAATATTTCCAAACCGCTGCGCCCCCTGGGGTGGTGGCACTACGGTGGCATCAACAACTGACCTTGAAGGGCATGTTGGCTGGCTGGCTGGCCATAGCTGGTGATACATGGCGCCGGACACTGCCCCCAGCTGTTTCTGAGGACGAGCTCCCTCTGCTTCTATCATGGAGTCGTCTCCTCCTACTCCTCTCTGGCTCCCCCTCTGAACTGTCCCCTGGTCATCTCCTCTACTGGGAACATACGTGGCATCCGTATAATCGTCATCATGATCCTCCTGCCCAGCTTCGCTTTCCTCAGACAACTCCACAACTGCACCAACTTCAGGTGGTTCATCATCCACCTCCTCACACGTTACGTCCATACTATCGCCACCTAACTCAGACGTATGAGGTGGTGTACCTGCGCCTTCTTCTTGTTGTTGCAGTAGTGGCTGGGAATCAGTGATTTCACCACCACCACCAAATAACTCCTTACGAAGTGTCAAATGCAGTGGATGTGGTGCTTGTTGTAGCGCTGGTGGCTGCGGGAGATGAGGTGTTCTGTGTTAAATACTCAAGCACGTCCTCACAATTTTGGGAAGTGATGGCACGTACCTTCTTCTGAGCACTGTACTTTGGGCCAGGTCCGCACGAAATCACAGCAACACCACCTCGCACAGACCTGCCAGTGCCAGGTGGCCTTCCTCTGGGTCTGCCTCTACCTTTTCCTCTACCTGGTTTGTCCATTTTGTCCATCTCGGGGGAAGCTAGGTATATGCAGTGAGGTGAGTTCACTCAACCCAAAGGTAGTTATATATGGAGTGAGGTGAGTTCACTCAACCCAAAGGTAGTTATATATGCAGTGAGGTGAGTTCACTCAACACAAAAGGTAGTTATATGCAGAGAGGTGAGTTCACTCAACACAAAAGGTAGATATGCAGTGAGGTGAGTTCACTGAACACAAACGTAGGTGTATGCAGTGATGAGGTGGGTTAACTAAACACAACAGGTACTAGTAGGTAGGTAAATGCAGTACTGGGTAGTACAATGTGCAGCTCCCTGTCACACACACAGGTAATCACTGAATGCGTTGCTGCTGCTGGGATGCTGGCAGTGGCACACACACAGTATGAATTAGCAATGCTGTCTAAGCAACACAAGTGTCTCACATACACAGGTAGTCACTGAATGTGCTGCTGCTGGTGGGCTGCTGGCAGTGGGACACACAGTATGAATTAGCAATGCTGTCTAAGCAACACAAGTGTCTCACACACACAGGTAGTCACTGAATGTGCTGCTGCTGGTGGGCTGCTGGCAGTGGGACACACAGTATGAATTAGCAATGCTGTCTAAGCAACACAAGTGTCTCACACACACAGGTAGTCACTGAATGTGCTGCTGCTGCTGCTGCTGCTGCTGCTGGCAGTGGGACACACAGTATGAATTAGCAATGCTGTCTAAGCAACACAAGTGTCAGTTTCAAACACAGAAAAAAGAAAAAATGATCACACGAGCAGGATGAGCTCTGAAAAGAGCTGTTCTGGGGCGCTATTATAGCAATAAGATTCAGCTAGGAGCAAGCTAAGAAGGCAAGAGCCTGACTAATCTGTTCCTAGGAGAACAAGTCTGCAGCATCTGTCCTTATTCTGTCTCTAGCAGGCACACGAGTGAGGCTAATGGCCGCCGGTGCCTGCCTTATATAAGGGGGGTGGGGCTCCAGGGCTTAGTATAGCCGGATTGGCTACAATGCGCCTGCTGACTGTGATGCAGAGGGTCAAAGTTGACCCTCATAGAGCATTATGGGGCGAATCGAACTTCCGGCGAACCGTTCGGCCCACCTCTAGTGTTAGACACCTTGAAAAATCTTTTCCATCACTTTTCTGGCCAGCATAAGTGTTTCTAGTTTTCAAAGTTCGCCTCCCCATTGATGTCTATTGCGGTTCGCGGAAGTTCCCAAGTTCGCAAACTTTTGCAGAAGTTCGCGTTCACGGTTCGCGAACCTAAAATCGGAGGTTCGGCCATCTTTAATGTCCATGACAATCGTGTTGTGGGCATTTTGAGAGTGAGGATAAAGATGGATGCCATGCATTCCTCTCATACAAGGTTCCCTTTCAGAACTCCTCACCTGATTGGCCCATTTGTGTTGTCCACCGGATACAGCTGTAAGGTAAAATCTCGGAGTGTCTTCTCTGTGTGACGAGGAGGATCTGAAAGAGAAGTACAGCAATAGTCTGTACCGGCAGGAGAGACAGCAAACTGTACAAATAGAATCTCACCAGAATATTCCCAACCATCTCAACCCACCTCCCTTCATGTGACGACAATAAATGTCACTGATCTCCTCATAACATCAGCATCAGGGCCGGGCCGAGGCAGAGGCGACAGAAGCTGCAGCCTCAGGGCGCAGTGTAGGAGGGGAGAAGGGCGGGGCTGAGGCAGAGGCGAGAGAGTCTCCAGCCTCAGGGCGCAGTGTAGGAGGGGGCGCAGCGCCAGGCGGAGGCAGAGGTGAGAGAGGCTCCAGCCTCAGGGCGCAGTGTAGGAGGGGGCGCCGGTCCGGGCAGAGGAGAGAGAAGCTCCAGCCTCAGGGCGCAGTGTAGGAGAGGGCACAGGGTCAGGCAGAGGCAGAGGCGAGAGAGGCCCCAGCCCTAGGGTGCAGTGTAGGAGGGGGCACAGGGCCGGGCCGAGGCAGAGGCGAGAGTGGCTCCAGCCTCAGGGCGCAGTGTAGGAGGGGTGCAGGGGGGGGGGCTGAGGCAGAGGCGAGAGAGGCTCCAGTCTCAGTGTACATTGCTGTACATCTAATAATACATTGTGTACATTGCTGTACATCTAATAATACAGACAGGAATAATGCCAGACATGAATAGCAGATGTAGGAGCACACAGCGGGGATGTAGGGGATGCAGTATTGCTCTATTCATTGCTGTACATGTAATAATACAGACAGGAATAATGCCAGGCATGAATAGCAGATGTAGGAGCACACAGAGGGGGTGTAGGAGATGCAGTGTTGCTCTATTCATTGCTGTACATGTAATAATACAGACAGGAATAATGTCAGACATGAATAGCAGATGTAGGAGCACACAGTGGGGATCCAATAATACAGACAGGAATAATGCCAGGCATGAATAGCAGATGTAGGAGCACACAGAGGGGATGTAGGAGATGCAGTGTTGCTCTATCCATTGCTGTACAACTAATAATACAGACAGGAATAATGCCAGACATGAATAGCAGATGTAGGAGCACACAGAGGGGATGTAGGAGATGCAGTGTTGCTCTATCCATTGCTGTACAACTAATAATACAGACAGGAATAATGCCAGACATGAATAGCAGATGTAGGAGCACACAGCGGAGATCCAATAATACAGACAGGAATAATGCCAGACATGAATAGCAGATGTAGGAGCACACAGAGGGGATGTAGGAGATGCAGTGTTGCTCTATCCATTGCTGTACAACTAATAATACAGACAGGAATAATGCCAGACATGAATAGCAGATGTAGGAGCACACAGCGGGGATGTAGGAGATGCAGTGTTGCTCTATCCATTGCTGTACAATTAATAATACAGACAGGAATAATGCCAGACATGAATAGCAGATGTAGGAGCACACAGCGGGGATGTAGGAGATGCAGTGTTGCTCTATTGCTGTACAACTAATAATACAGATAGGAATAATGCCAGACATGAATAGCAGATGTAGGAGCACACAGCGGGGATGTAGGGGATGCAGTGTTGCTCTATACATTGCTGTACAACTAATAATACAGACAGGAATAATGCCAGGCATGAATAGCAGATATAGGAGCACACAGAGGGGATGTAGGAGATGCAGTGTTGCTCTATTGCTGTACAACTAATAATACAGATAGGAATAATGCCAGACATGAATAGCAGATGTAGGAGCACACAGCGGGGATGTAGGAGATACAGTGTTGCTCTATCCATTGCTGTACATCTAATAATACAGATAGGAATAATGCCAGACATGAATAGCAGATGTAGGAGCACACAGTGGGGATCCAATAATACAGACAGGAATAATGCCAGACAGGAATAGCAGATGTAGGAGCACACAGCGGGGATGTAGGGGATGCAGTGTTGCTCTATACATTGCTGTACAATTAATAATACAGACAGGAATAATGCCAGACATGAATAGCAGATGTAGGAGCACACAGCGGGGATGTAGGAGATGCAGTGTTGCTCTATACATTGCTGTACAATTAATAATACTGACAGGAATAATGCCAGACATGAATAGCAGATGTAGGAGCACAGAGTGGGGATGTAGGAGATGCAGTGTTGCTCTATCCATTGCTGTACATCTAATAATACAGAGAGGAATAATGCCAGACATGAATAGCAGATGTAGGAGCACACAGCGGGGATGTAGGAGATACAGTGTTGCTCTATCCATTGCTGTACAACTAATAATACAGATAGGAATAATGCCAGACAGTGGTGCTCAAATACCCCTTTTTAAAATTCGAGTTTGGTCGAATTCGAATAGTAAATTATTCGAGGTCAGTCGAATATTCGAGTCGAATAATTTTTACTATTCGATTCGACCTCGGACTTTGAGCTCACTATTCGAGTCGGTATTCGAGTTCATTATTCGAGCTGACTATTCGAATTGGCCTTAAATAGCTTCCAACACTTGTTTTGAGGGTGAATGATGCAAGAAACATCTTTTTTTCCAAGTAACAACAGCAAGTGATTATGTGGGGATGTTCCTTTAAAAAAAAAAAGGTGGAAAGAAAAGTTGTGTCCAGAATTTTGTTCACGCATGTTGGAAGCGCCATTGTATGTGCTCCCTGGCAGTGGAAACACACAGACAGCAGGAGGTAAATTCAGCAGCAGGAGGAGGAGGATGAGTGTGTGGCAGCAGGCAGTCAATGAGGCAGGCAGCGTGACATAACAGCCCTGGTACCTAGCGGTGATACCAGGGCTGTAAATAAACACAGCAGGCAGGAGGTCCCAGACAGCTGTCGTGCAGCCCACATCGTGTCCAATACACAACTGGGACAACACAGTTTTCAACCCGGGCACCTCTGAAAAATTAAACCTTTTTTTTTTTTATGGTTTTGTTTGTAAAACAAATTACACAGATATATAGCTATTTTTTGACGTAATAGCTGGTGGCAGAGTGGCAGCAGAATGTAATTCTGTGTACCCTGGCAGTGGGAAACACAGACCGACAGCAGCAGCAGCAGGAGGAATGGAGGAGTAATGTGAGCAGCTATTGTTTGACGTAATAGCTGGTGGCAGAGTGGCAGCAGAATGTAATTCTGTGTACCCTGGCAGTGGGAAACACAGACAGACAGCAGCAGCAGCAGGAGGAATGGAGGAGTAGTGTGAGTGTGGCAGCAGGCAGGCAGCGTGACATAATAGCCCTGGTACCTAGCGGGTGATACCAGGGCTGTAAATAAACACAACAGGAGGTCCCAGACAGCGGTCGTGCAGCCCACATCGTGTCCAATACACAACTGGGACAACACAGTTTTCAACCCAGGCACCTCAGAAAAATTAAACCTTTTTTTTTTTTTTATGGTTTTGTAGTTTTGGTTTTACAACCAATTACACAGATATAGCTATTTTTTGACGTAATAGCTGGTGGCAGAGTGGCAGCAGAATGTAATTCTGTGTACCCTGGCAGTGGGAAACACAGACAGACAGCAGCAGCAGCAGGAGGAATGGAGGAGTAGTGTGAGTGTGGCAGCAGGCAGGCAGCGTGACATAATAGCCCTGGTACCTAGCGGGTGATACCAGGGCTGTAAATAAACACAACAGGAGGTCCCAGACAGCGGTCGTGCAGCCCACATCGTGTCCAATACACAACTGGGACAACACAGTTTTCAACCCGGGCACCTCTGAAAAATTAAACCTTTTTTTTTTTTTATGGTTTTTTGGTTTTGTTTGTAAAACAAATTACACAGATATATAGCTATTTTTTGACGTAATAGCTGGTGGCAGAGTGGCAGCAGAATGTAATTCTGTGTACCCTGGCAGTGGGAAACACAGACCGACAGCAGCAGCAGCAGGAGGAATGGAGGAGTAATGTGAGCAGCTATTGTTTGACGTAATAGCTGGTGGCAGAGTGGCAGCAGAATGTAATTCTGTGTACCCTGGCAGTGGGAAACACAGACAGACAGCAGCAGCAGCAGGAGGAATGGAGGAGTAGTGTGAGTGTGGCAGCAGGCAGGCAGCGTGACATAATAGCCCTGGTACCTAGCGGGTGATACCAGGGCTGTAAATAAACACAACAGGAGGTCCCAGACAGCGGTCGTGCAGCCCACATCGTGTCCAATACACAACTGGGACAACACAGTTTTCAACCCGGGCACCTCAGAAAAATTAAACCTTTTTTTTTTTTTATGGTTTTGTAGTTTTGGTTTTACAACCAATTACACAGATATAGCTATTTTTTGACGTAATAGCTGGTGGCAGAGTGGCAGCAGAATGTAAATCTGTTTAACCTGGCAGTGGGAAACACAGACAGACAGCAGAAGGGCAGTACACAGCAGCCCACTGTAGTTGTAAAATGTGTGGCTGCAGGCGACGTAATAGTCAAAGTGAACCAGGCTGGCTTAGTGAGCAGGAGCCAGGAGGTGGTAAAGGGTGGTAAGGCACATTAACGATGGTTCTAAGTTCCGGCAGCCAGTTCATGTTAGTGTTGGGCGAACAGTGTTCGCCACTGTTCGGGTTCTGCAGAACATCACCCTGTTCGGGTGATGTTCGGGTTCGGCCGAACACCTGATGGTGTTCGGCCAAACTGTTCGGCCATATGGCCGAACTAAGAGCGCATGGCCGAACGTTACCCGAATGTTCGGCTAGCGCTGTGATTGGCCGAACGGGTCACGTGTAGTGTTGGGCGAACATCTAGATGTTCGGGTTCGGGCTGAACATGGCCGAACTCCGAACATAATGGAAGTCAAGGGGGACCCGAACTTTCGTGCTTTGTAAAGCCTCCTTATATGCTACATACCCCAAATTTACAGGGTATGTGCACCTTGGGAGTGGGTACAAGAGGAAAAATTTTTTTAGCAAAAAGAGCTTATAGTTTTTGAGAAAATCGATTTTAAAGTTTCAAAGGGAAAACTGTCTTTTAAATGCGGGAAATGTCTGTTTTCTTTGCACAGGTAACATGCTTTTTGTCGGCATGCAGTCATAAATGTAATACATATAAGAGGTTCCAGGAAAAGGGACCGGTAACGCTAACCCAGCAGCAGCACACGTGATGGAACAGGAGGAGGGTGGCGCAGGAGGAGAAGGCCACGCTTTGAGACACAACAACCCAGGCCTTGCATGAGGACAAGAAGCATGCGGATAGCAATTTGCATTTTGTCGCCATGTAAATGTAATACAGATGAGAGGTTCAATAAACAGGGACCGGAAACGCTAACCCATCACAGATGTTCATTGTTCATGTTACTTGGTTGGGGTCCGGGAGTGTTGCGTAGTCGTTTCCAATCCAGGATTGATTCATTTTAATTTGAGTCAGACGGTCTGCATTTTCTGTGGAGAGGCGGATACGCCGCCGATCTGTGACGATGCCTCCGGCAGCACTGAAACAGCGTTCCGACATAACGCTGGCTGCCGGGCAAGCCAGCACCTCTATTGCGTACATTGCCAGTTTGTGCCAGGTGTCTAGCTTCGATACCCAATAGTTGAAGGGTGCAGATGGATTGTTCAACACAGCTACGCCATCTGACATGTAGTCCTTGACCATCCTCTCCAGGCGATCGGTGTTGGAGGTGGATCTGCACGCTTGCTGTTCTGTGTGCTGCTGCATGGGTGTCAGAAAATTTTCCCACTCCAAGGACACTGCCGATACCATTCCCTTTTGGGCACTAGCTGCGGCTTGTGTTGTTTGCTGCCCTCCTGGTCGTCCTGGGTTTGCGGAAGTCAGTCTGTCGGCGTACAACTGGCTAGAGGAGGGGGAGGATGTCAATCTCCTCTCTAAAGTCTCCACAAGGGCCTGCTGGTATTCTTCCATTTTGACCTGTCTGGCTCTTTCTTCAAGCAGTTTTGGAACATTGTGTTTGTACCGTGGATCCAGAAGGGTATAAACCCAGTAATTGGTGTTGTCCAGAATGCGCACAATGCGTGGGTCGCGTTCAATGCAGTCCTAGGCCGAAGAGGTCATAGCCTAGGGTCCCAAAACCTGTTTATTTGGGCTATTTCAATGGTGGCGAGTCTGACGTACATAAATCGCAGCAATGGCCGTTAGCAACGTCTGAATCTCACGAAATGTCTCATGCAGGTAGAAAATGAAGAGAAAGATCCGCACCACCTTCAGAAAGGCTTAGTCTGTTTTATTGGAAAAAAACATACAAATTTAAAAAGAACTTTGCGGCAGGACAGTCCACTGTTTCGGGCTCCTGCCCATCTTCATGCTGCCTAGTACTAGGCAGCATGAAGATGGGCAGGAGCCCGAAACAGTGGACTGTCCTGCCGCAAAGTTCTTTTTAAATTTGTATGTTTTTTTCCAATAAAACAGACTAAGCCTTTCTGAAGGTGGTGCGGATCTTTCTCTTCATTTGCTACAGTTTGAGTCCCATGGTGTCTGGGACTATTGGATCTGCACACCTGACCATCTGAAATTGATGGAAGCCAAGCAAGTGCGACTCCACACTTAAAATCATGCAGGTAGAAGACATATTGTTAGACTTGGGCTCCAAAGATGGGTTCCCTACATCTCTGCAAACCAGAGTTACAGGGCTCCAAATTTGGTAAAATCCCCCATAGGCTTTCATTGGGCCTCCTATTTACAGTTCCAAAATCTCACATCTTTTCAAAGGGCAATTACTCAGCAGTGGCAAATTTTCTAGCATTGTAGGGACCCTTAGGGGGAACATGACTGGTGAGTTTCGGGCCCCTAGGCCAAAGAGGTCATAGCCTAGGGTCACAAAAACCTGTTTATTTGGGCTATTTCAATGGTAGTGATGGTGACGTACATAAATCGCAGCAATGGCCGTTAGCAAAGTCTGAATCTCACGAAATGTCTCATGCAGGTAGAAGACATATTGTTAGACTTGGATTCCAAAGATGGGGTCCCTACATCTCTGCAAACCAGAGTTACAGGGGTCCAAAATTGGTAAAATCCCCCATAGGATTTCATTGCCTCCCTATTTCACTTTCCAAAATCTCACATCTTTTCAAAGGGCAATGGCTCAGCAGCACCAAATTTTCTAGCATTGTAGGGACCCTTAGGGGGAACATGACTGGTGAGTTTCGGGCCCCTAGGCCGAAGAGGTCATAGCCTAGGGTCACAAAAACCTGTTTATTTGGGCTATTTCAATGGTAGTGATGGTGACGTACATAAATCGCAGCAATGGCCGTTAGCAAAGTCTGAATCTCACGAAATGTCTCATGCAGGTAGAAGACATATTGTTAGACTTGGATTCCAAAGATGGGGTCCCTACATCTCTGCAAACCAGAGTTACAGGGGTCCATATTGTTAGACTTGGATTCCAAAGATGGGGTCCCTACATCTCTGCAAACCAGAGTTACAGGGGTCCAAAATTGGTAAAATCCCCCATAGGATTTCATTGCCTCCCTATTTCACTTTCCAAAATCTCACATCTTTTCAAAGGGCAATGGCTCAGCAGTACCAAATTTTCTAGCATTGTAGGGACCCTTAGGGGGATCATGACTGGTGAGTTTTGCCACTGCTGAGCCATTGCCCTTTGAAATGGTGTGAGATTTTGGAACGGTAAATAGGAGGCCCAATGAAAGCCTATGGGGGATTTTACCAATTTTGGACCCCTGTAACTCTGGTTTGCAGAGATGTAGGGACCCCATCTTTGGAATCCAAGTCTAACAATATGTCTTCTACCTGCATGAGACATTTCGTGAGATTCAGACGTTGCTAACGGCCATGGCTGAGATTTATGTACGCCACCATCACTACCATTGAAATAGCCCAAATAAACAGGTTTTTGTGACCCTAGGCTATGACCTCTTCGGCCTAGGGGCCCGAAACTCACCAGTCATGTTCCCCCTAAGGGTCCCTACAATGCTAGAAAATTTGGTACTGCTGAGCCATTGCCCTTTGAAAAGATGTGAGATTTTGGAAAGTGAAATAGGGAGGCAATGAAATCCTATGAGGGATTTTACCAATTTTGGACCCCTGTAACTCTGGTTTGCAGAGATGTAGGGACCCCATCTTTGGAATCCAAGTCTAACAATATGTCTTCTACCTGCATGAGACATTTCGTGAGATTCAGACGTTGCTAACGGCCATGGCTGAGATTTATGTACGCCACCATCACTACCATTGAAATAGCCCAAATAAACAGGTTTTTGTGACCCTAGGCTATGACCTCTTCGGCCTAGGGGCCCGAAACTCACCAGTCATGTTCCCCCTAAGGGTCCCTACAATGCTAGAAAATTTGGTACTGCTGAGCCATTGCCCTTTGAAAAGATGTGAGATTTTGGAAAGTGAAATAGGGAGGCAATGAAATCCTATGGGGGATTTTACCAATTTTGGACCCCTGTAACTCTGGTTTGCAGAGATGTAGGGACCCCATCTTTGGAATCCAAGTCTAACAATATGTCTTCTACCTGCATGAGACATTTCGTGAGATTCAGACTTTGCTAACGGCCATTGCTGCGATTTATGTACGCCACCATCACTACCATTGAAATAGCCCAAATAAACAGGTTTTTGTGACCCTAGGCTATGACCTCTTCGGCCTAGGGGCCCGAAACTCACCAGTCATGTTCCCCCTAAGGGTCCCTACAATGCTAGAAAATTTGGTACTGCTGAGCCATTGCCCTTTGAAAAGATGTGAGATTTTGGAAAGTGAAATAGGGAGGCAATGAAATCCTATGGGGGATTTTACCAATTTTGGACCCCTGTAACTCTGGTTTGCAGAGATGTAGGGACCCCATCTTTGGAATCCAAGTCTAACAATATGTCTTCTACCTGCATGAGACATTTCGTGAGATTCAGACTTTGCTAACGGCCATTGCTGCGATTTATGTACGTCACCATCACTACCATTGAAATAGCCCAAATAAACAGGTTTTTGTGACCCTAGGCTATGACCTCTTCGGCCTAGGGGCCCGAAACTCACCAGTCATGTTCCCCCTAAGGGTCCCTACAATGCTAGAAAATTTGGTGCTGCTGAGCCATTGCCCTTTGAAAAGATGTGAGATTTTGGAAAGTGAAATAGGGAGGCAATGAAATCCTATGGGGGATTTTACCAATTTTGGACCCCTGTAACTCTGGTTTGCAGAGATGTAGGGACCCCATCTTTGGAATCCAAGTCTAACAATATGTCTTCTACCTGCATGAGACATTTCGTGAGATTCAGACTTTGCTAACGGCCATTGCTGCGATTTATGTACGTCACCATCACTACCATTGAAATAGCCCAAATAAACAGGTTTTTGTGACCCTAGGCTATGACCTCTTTGGCCTAGGGGCCCGAAACTCACCAGTCATGTTCCCCCTAAGGGTCCCTACAATGCTAGAAAATTTGCCACTGCTGAGTAATTGCCCTTTGAAAAGATGTGAGATTTTGGAACTGTAAATAGGAGGCCCAATGAAAGCCTATGGGGGATTTTTCCAAATTTGGAGCCCTGTAACTCTGGTTTGCAGAGATGTAGGGAACCCATCTTTGGAGCCCAAGTCTAACAATATGTCTTCTAACTGCATGAGACATTTCGTGAGATTCAGACGTTGCTAACGGCCATTGCTGCGATTTATGTACGTCAGACTCGCCACCATTGAAATTGCCCAATAAACAGGTTTTGTGACCCTAGGCTATGACCTCTTCGGCCTAGGACTGCATTGAACGCGACCCACGCATTGTGCGCATTCTGGACAACACCAATTACTGGGTTTATACCCTTCTGGATCCACGGTACAAACACAATGTTCCAAAACTGCTTGAAGAAAGAGCCAGACAGGTCAAAATGGAAGAATACCAGCAGGCCCTTGTGGAGACTTTAGAGAGGAGATTGACATCCTCCCCTCCTCTAGCCAGTTGTACGCCGACAGACTGACTTCCGCAAACCCAGGACGACCAGGAGGGCAGCAAACAACACAAGCCGCAGCTAGTGCCCAAAAGGGAATGGTATCGGCAGTGTCCTTGGAGTAGGAAAATTTTCTGACACCCATGCAGCAGCACACAGAACAGCAAGCGTGCAGATCCACCTCCAACACCGATCGCCTGGAGAAGATGGTCAAGGACTACATGTCAGATGGCGTAGCTGTGTTGAACAATCCATCTGCACCCTTCAACTATTGGGTATCGAAGCTAGACACCTGGCACAAACTGGCAATGTACGCAATAGAGGTGCTGGCTTGCCCGGCAGCCAGCGTTATGTCGGAACGCTGTTTCAGTGCTGCCGGAGGCATCGTCACAGATCGGCGGCGTATCCGCCTCTCCACAGAAAATGCAGACCGTCTGACTCAAATTAAAATGAATCAATCCTGGATTGGAAACGACTACGCAACACTCCCGGACCCCAACCAAGTAACATGAACAATGAACATCTGTGATGGGTTAGCGTTTCCGGTCCCTGTTTATTGAACCTCTCATCTGTATTACATTTATGACTGCATGGCGACAAAATGCAAATTGCTATCCGCACGCTTCTTGTCCTCATGCAAGGCCTGGGTTGTTGTGTCTCAAAGCGTGGCCTTCTCCTCCTGCGCCACCCTCCTCCTGTTCCATCACGTGTGCTGCTGCTGGGTTAGCGTTACCGGTCCCTTTTCCTGGAACCTCTTATATGTATTACATTTATGACTGTATGCCGACAAAAAGCATGTTACCTGTGCAAAGAAAACAGACATTTCCCGCATTTAAAAGACAGTTTTCCCTTTGAAACTTTAAAATCGATTTTCTCAAAAACTATAAGCTCTTTTTGCTAAATTTTTTTTTCCTCTTGTACCCACTCCCAAGGTGCACATACCCTGTAAATGTGGGGTATGTAGCATGTAAGGAGGCTTTACAAAGCACAAAAGTTCGGGTCCCCATTGACTTCCATTATGTTCGGAGTTCGGGTCGAACACCCGAACATCGCGGCCATGTTCGGCCTGTTCGGCCCGAACCCGAACATCTAGATGTTCGCCCAACACTAGTTCATGTCCCCCTCTCGCCGACAACAGGGGCCAGGAACTCGCCTTCCACCCACGCCTGGTTCATCTTGAGAAACGTCAGTCTGTCCACAGACTTGTGAGACAGACGTGAGCGTTTCTCGGTGACCACGCCACCAGCTGCACTGAAGCAGCGCTCGGACAGCACGCTGGAAGGGGGGCAGGACAGCACTTCCAGGGCGTACTGCGCCAGCTCGCTCCAGATCTCCAGGCGCTTGACCCAATACTCCATGGGATCAACAGGGGCATCGCTGTCAAGCCCGCTGTAGGACCCCATGTAGTCAGCCACCATGCGGGTCAGGCGCTGGCTGTGACCGGAGGAGGATGCTGCTGCATGCACCTCCTCTCTAGTCACTGCTGCCGGAGCCTCTACAGTCCTGTAGAGCTCATGGCTGAGAGACAGCAGGTCTGTGGGGCGCTTGCTGCTGGATGCAGGCACCTGCTGCTGCCTCTGTGCTGGCTGGACAGTGGGGGTGGAAGGCTGGGGGAAGGCTTCCTCCAAGCGCTCAACAAGGGCCTGCTGCAAGCTCCTTATTTGTTGCGCTGGGTCTCCTCCTGCAGGCGGCAGGAACTGGCTCAACTTCCCCTTGAGGCGCGGGTCCAACATCATGCTGATCCAGATGTCCTCCCTCTGGTTCATCTGGATCACCCTGGGGTCCCTGCGCAGGCACGTCAGCATGTGCGCTGCCATTGGGAAGAGGCGGGCCACGTCTGCTGGCACATCGACGGCAGTGCTGTCCTCCTCATCCTCCTCCTCTGCCGCCTCATCCTCTCTCCACCCCCGCACCAACTCAGCTGCGCTGTGCTGATCCCCCTCATCAGCAGCAAGGTCAGGGACCTCCACCAAGTCCTCCTCCTCCTCCCCCTCAGAGGTGGACTGTGCAGCTGCTTGCCGCTCCTGCTGGTCCAAGGCTGCCGCTCCCTGTTCCAGCAAAGCATCGAGGGCCCTGTTCAGCAGACAAACCAGGGGCACCCACTTGCAGACCATAGCATGGTCCCTGCTCACCATGTTAGTGGCCTGCAGAAAGGGAGCCAGCACTAAGCACACCTGCTGCATGTGCCTCCAGTCATCATCGGGGACGATGGACGGGATGTTGCTGGTCTTGTCCCTTCTCTGAGCGGCGGAAACAGTGGCCTGGGCAAGGTACTGGTTGACAGCGTGCTTCTGTTCAACCAGACGCTCCAACATCGCCAGGGTGCAGTTCCAGCGAGTCGGAACGTCAAAGATCAGCCGATGGCGTGGCAGCTCCAGCTCCTTTTGCACGTCTTCCAGGCTCGCACAGGCTGCAGCCGAGCGCCGGAAGTGACGCACAACGTTCCTTGCCGTTTCCAGCAGTTCGCCCATCCCCTGGTAGGTGCGCAGGAACTTCTGCACCACCAGGTTCAGCACGTGGGCAAGACAGGGGATGTGGGTCAGGTTTCCCCTGTCTATTGCGGCAACCAGATTGGCCCCATTGTCAGCCACCACCTCTCCGACTCTGAGGCCTCTGGGGGTCAGCCAAATCCTCTCCTGCTCCTGGAGTTTGGCCAACACATGGGTTGCCGTCAGCTTCGTCTTCCCAAGGCTGACCAAGTGCAGCAGCGCTTGGCAGTGGCGGGCCTTCACGCTGCTGCTGAGGCGGGGGGTTTGGCCAGGTGTGCCGGAGGATGGCAGAGGATCGGAGGAACCTGCTGCAGTTCCCCCGACCCTGCGGGGTGGCACCACCCACTGTGTTGCTGCTGCTGCTGTGCCCGCTGCTGCTCTCCCTCCTCACCCCCTTCCACCAAGCTGACCCAGTGGACAGTGAAGGACAGGTAGCGGCCTGTCCCGAAGCGGCTGCTCCAGGAGTCCATGGTGACGTGGACCCTTTCACCAACCGCGTGCTCCAGCCCTCGCTCCACATTGGCCATCACAAAGCAGTGCAGTGCAGGAATGGCCTTGCGGGCGAAGAAGTGTCTGCTGGGGAGCTGCCAGTCTGGGGCTGCGCAAGCAAGCAGCGCACGAATGTGGCTCCCCTCCTGCACGAGCGTGTACGGCAGGAGTTGGGAGCACATGGCCCGTGCCAGCAAGCCATTCAGCTGCCGCACGCGACGGCTGCTGGGAGGCAGAGCCCTAACCACCCCCTGGAAGGACTCGCTCAAAAGGCTCTGGCATGGCCTTTTGCTGGCACGGGAATCAGCAGACACAGCAGAGGAGGCCACTGAGGACTGGCTGCCAGAACAGGCCTCAGTGTCGGCGGCAGGAGTTGCAGAGGGGGGAGGAGCAGTGCATTTCCGCACTCCTGCTGGTGCTGCTGGAGGAGCAGGAGGGCGGGTGGCTGCTGTTGCTGCTGCTGCTGCTGCTGCTGAAGGCTGTGCAGTGATGGGTGTGGTGCCACTGCCAGCACCAGATGCCTTCAGCCTCTGGAACTCCTCATGCTGGTGGAAATGTTTCGCAGCAAGGTGGTTGATGAGCGAGCTGGTGCTGAACTTTAAGGGGTCTGCACCTCTGCTCAACTTCCGCTGACAGTGGTTGCAAGTGGCGTACTTGCTGTACACTGTGGGCATGGTAAAAAAGCGCCAGATTGGTGACAAAAACAACCCCCTACGGCATGGAACCGCTGCTGCCTGTCTCCCTGTGGTGGTTGGGGGGGGGGGGGGGGGGGCTTGGGTGCGGCTGGTGGTGGTACTGGCAGATGCTGCTGCTGCTGCTGAGCCTGAGACACCAGCAGGCTGGGGGACCTGCCTACTGCTGCCAATGCTTGCAATGATGCGCCTCCTTGCAAGGCCCACAAGCGCATCCTCCTCCTCCTCCTCAGAGCTGCTGATGACGACATCCCCTGGAGCTGGTGGCACCCAGTCTCTGTCTGTCACCGTGTCATCATCATCCTCCCCCTCCTGAAACATGTCCTGCTGGGATGATAACCCCCCAAACTCCTCTCCTGATGCATGGATGGGCTGCTTGACTGTCGCCACAGTCTTGCTGTCCAATCCCTCATCCCCTAAAGTGCCCATCAGCATCTCCTCCTCCAAATCACCAACAACAGCAGACAATTGACTCATCATGCCTGGGGTCAAAAGAGTGCTGAGTGACAGGTCGGCGACTGACGGTGAACTGGCCTCCTCCCCAGGCCCTGCTGGCCGGCTGCTGCGAACAGGGGTGGTGGTGGTGGTGGTGAGGGTGGAGGCCTCGGATGCAGAGCTGATGGCGGGCTGCTCATCCTCCGTCATCAGTTGCACCACAGTGTCTGCATCCTTTTCCTCAATGGGACGTTTCCGACCCGGCTGGAGGAAAATCGGAGCAGGTGCTACACGCTGCTGCTGCTGTGTCTCTGCAGCGTGAGTTGCAGATGCTCCTGCTGGGCGGCGCCCAAGGCGTCCACGGCCAGTGGCTATAGGAGGAATGTTAGCCACTGACGCTGCTGCTGCTGCTGCGGAACTGTGCATGGTGGCGCGGCCGCGCCCGTGGCTTGCCACAATGCTGCTCCCTCTCCTCCTGATTCCCTTGCTGCCCTTCCCCTTGCCCAAACCGCGCTGGCTGCCACTTCCAGACATCTTCGATGTTTTGGGCGTAAACACAAAAGTTTTTTAAAAGGCCGGGTGAAAAGTGGGGTACTTTAATGGAGTGGGTTGGTGGGCGAGGTGACTGAGTGAGTGTCTAGTACAGTAAGTAAGTAGTAACAGAGTCAGTAAGTACAACTAGAAGTTACAATAATCAATAGTAATAATCACAAGGAAATAGAGTGTGTGTACACAGACAGTGAGTGAGTGCACGCACACGCAGGAGCTAGCCTATGAACAGTGACTGAGTGTCTCTACTAGTACAGTAAGTAGTAACAGTAAGTACAACCAGAAATTACAATAATCAATCAGTAATCAGAAGGAAATAGAGTGTGTGTACAGTACACGGACAGTGAGTGCACGCACACGCAGGAGCTAGTAGCCTATGAACAGTGACAGTGAGTGTCCTAGTACAGTTACAGTATATAACTATTCAGAAGGAAATAGAGTGTGTGTACACTACAGTACACAGACAGTGAGTGCACGCACACGCAGGAGCTAGTAGCCTATGAACAGTGACAGTGAGTGTCCTAGTACAGTTACAGTATATAACTATTCAGAAGGAAATAGAGTGTGTGTACACTACAGTACACAGACAGTGAGTGCACGCACACGCAGGAGCTAGTAGCCTATGAACAGTGTCAGTGAGTGAGTGTCCTAGTACAGTTACAGTATATAACTATTCAGAAGGAAATAGAGTGTGTGTACAGTACACAGACAGTGAGTGCACGCACACGCAGGAGCTAGTAGCCTATGAACAGTGACAGTGAGTGTCCTAGTACAGTTACAGTATATAACTATTCAGAAGGAAATAGAGTGTGTGTACAGTACACAGACAGTGAGTGCACGCACACGCAGGAGCTAGTAGCCTATGAACAGTGACAGTGAGTGTCCTAGTACAGTTACAGTATATAACTATTCAGAAGGAAATAGAGTGTGTGTACACTACAGTACACAGACAGTGAGTGCACGCACACGCAGGAGCTAGTAGCCTATGAACAGTGTCAGTGAGTGAGTGTCCTAGTACAGTTACAGAATATAACTATTCAGAAGGAAATAGAGTGTGTGTACAGTACACAGACAGTGAGTGCACGCACACGCAGGAGCTAGTAGCCTATGAACAGTGACAGTGAGTGTCCTAGTACAGTTACAGTATATAACTATTCAGAAGGAAATAGAGTGTGTGTACACAGACAGTGAGTGCAAGCACACGCAGGAGCTAGTAGCCTATGAACAGTGACAGTGAGTGTCCTAGTACAGTTACAGTATATAACTATTCAGAAGGAAATAGAGTGTGTGTACAGTACACAGACAGTGAGTGCACGCACACGCAGGAGCTAGTAGCCTATGAACAGTGACAGTGAGTGTCCTAGTACAGTTACAGTATATAACTATTCAGAAGGAAATAGAGTGTGTGTACACTACAGTACACAGACAGTGAGTGCACGCACACGCAGGAGCTAGTAGCCTATGAACAGTGTCAGTGAGTGAGTGTCCTAGTACAGTTACAGTATATAACTATTCAGAAGGAAATAGAGTGTGTGTACAGTACACAGACAGTGAGTGCACGCACACGCAGGAGCTAGTAGCCTATGAACAGTGACAGTCAGTGAGTGTCCTAGTACAGTTACAGTATATAACTATTCAGAAGGAAATAGAGTGTGTGTACAGTACACAGACAGTGAGTGCACGCACACGCAGGAGCTAGCCTATGAACAGTGACAGTGAGTGTCCTAGTACAGTTACAGTATATAACTACAATACAAAATACAATCAATCAGTACTAAAGGACAGCAGAAATACTGGTATAGATGAGAAATAAACAGAGGACAGGAGAGAACAGCTGCCCACACAGGCAAGGCCCTGAGGCCTAAAGCTGTAAGCCTGCAGCAGCTGTCTGAGTCTCTCTCTATGTAACACAAAAGCTACTAACTAAAATACAATGTCTATCTAACTAACAACAATATAGGTGTATATAGGAGGTGTATGTGAGCAAAAACGCTAGGTAAATGACCACAATAAAGCTCTTGCTAAGCGAACGCACAAAGGAGCAGATCTCTCTATGTGCAAAGTCGGGCAAAGACGGAGAAACGGAACATGGCGGCCGCTATTTATAGGGTAGGGGCTGGCCAGGGTCCCCCTCAGTGATTGGCTGCCGTCAGAGGGCCTGGGAGCCCTCTGATTGGCTCTAAGGACATCAATCTGGGCTATGACGCTATTCGAGCTCGGTATTCGAGCTCGAATAGCGCTGTTAGCTCGAATAGCGCGAATAGTGAATGGGCTATTCAAGTTCACTCGAATAGCCCATTCGAATAGCTCCAGCTATTCGGAGCTCGAATACCGAGCTCGAATAGCTGAAAAAGAGCTCGAATATTCGAGCTACTCGAATATTCAAGCTCTGCTGAGCACCACTAATGCCAGACAGGAATAGCAGATGTAGGAGCACACAGAGGGGATGTAGGGGATGCAGTGTTGCTCTATCCATTGCTGTACAACTAATAATACAGATAGGAATAATGCCAGACATGAATAGCAGATGTAGGAGCACACAGCGGGGATGTAGGAGATGCAGTGTTGCTCTATCCATTGCTGTACATCTAATAATACAGACAGGAATAATGCCAGACATGAATAGCAGATGTAGGAGCACACAGCGGGGATCTAATAATACAGACAGGAATAATGCCAGACATGAATAGCAGATGTAGGAGCACACAGCGGGGATCCAATAATACAGACAGGAATAATGCCAGACATGAATAGCAGATGTAGGAGCACACAGAGGGGGTGTAGGAGATACAGTGTTGCTCTATCCATTGCTGTACATCTAATAATACAGACAGGAATAATGCCAGACATGAATAGCAGATGTAGGAGCACACAGAGGGGGTGTAGGAGATACAGTGTTGCTCTATCCATTGCTGTACATCTAATAATACAGACAGGAATAATGCCAGACATGAATAGCAGATGTTGGAGCACACAGCGGGGATGTAGGAGATGCAGTATTGCTCTATCCATTGCTGTACATCTAATAATACAGACAGGAATAATGTCAGACATGAATAGCAGATGTAGGAGCACACAGCGGGGATCCAATAATACAGACAGGAATAATGCCAGACATGAATAGCAGATGTAGGAGCACACAGCGGGGATGTAGGGGATGCAGTGTTGCTCTATTAATTACTGTACATCTAATATTACAGACAGGAATAATGCCAGACATGAATGGCAGATGTAGGAGCACACAGCGGGGATCCAATAATACAGACAGGAATAATGCCAGACATGAATAGCAGATGTAGGAGCACACAGAGGGGATGTAGGAGGTGCAGTGTTGCTCTATTCATTACTGTACATCTAATAATACAGACAGGAATAATGCCAGGCATAAATAGCAGATGTTGGAGCACACAGCGGGGATGTAGGAGATGCAGTGTTGTTCTATACATTGCTGTACATCTAATAATACAGACAGGAATAATGCCAGACATGAATAGCAGATGTAGGAGCACACAGCGGGGATGTAGGAGATGCAGTGTTGCTCTATACATTGCTGTACATCTAATAATACAGACAGGAATAATGTCAGACATGAATAGCAGATGTAGGAGCACACAGCGGAGATCCAATAATACAGACAGGAATAATGCCAGACATGAATAGCAGATGTAGGAGCACACAGCGGGGATGTAGAAGATGCAGTGTTGCTCTATACATTGCTGTACATCTAATAATACAGACAGGAATAATGCCAGACATGAATAGCAGATGTAGGAGCACACAGCGGGGTTGTAGGGGATGCAGTGTTGCTCTATACATTGCTGTACAACTAATATTACAGGCAGGAATAATGTCAGACATGAATAGCAGATGTAGGAGCACACAGCGGGGATCCAATAATACAGACAGGAATAATGCCAGACATGAATAGCAGATGTAGGAGCACACAGCGGGGATGTAGGAGATGCAGTGTTGCTCTATACATTGCTGTACATCTAATAATACAGACAGGAATAATGCCAGACATGAATAGCAGATGTAGGAGCACACAGCGGGGATGTAGGGGATGCAGTGTTGCTCTATTCATTGCTGTACATCTAATAATACAGAAAGGAATAATGCCAGGCATGAATAGCAGATGTAGGAGCACACAGCAGGGATCCAATAATACAGACAGGAATAGCAGATGTAGGAGCACACAGAGGGGATGTAGGAGATGCAGTATTGCTCTATCCATTGCTGTACAACTAATAATACAGACAGGAATAACGCCAGACATGAATAGCAGATGTAGGAGCACACAGCGGGGATGTAGGGGATGCAGTGTTGTTCTATACATTGCTGTACAACTAATAATACAGACAGGAATAATGCCAGACATGAATAGCAGATGTAAGAGCACACAGCGGGGATCCAATAATACAGACAGGATTAATGGCAGGCATGAATAGCAGATGTTGGAGCACACAGAGGGGATCTAATAATACAGACAGGAATAATGTCAGACATGAATAGCAGATGTAGGAGCAAACAGCGGGGATGTAGGGGATGCAGTGTTGCTCTATACATTGCTGTACAACTAATATTACAGACAGGAATAATGCCAGGCATGAATAGCAGATGTAGGAGCACACAGTGGGGATGTAGGAGATGCAGTGTTGCTCTATCCATTACTGTACAACTAATAATACAGACAGGAATAATGCCAGACATGAATAGCAGATGTAGGAGCACACAGTGGGGATGTAGGAGATGCAGTGTTGCTCTATCCATTACTGTACATCTAATAATACAGACAGGAATAATGCCAGACATGAATAGCAGATGTAGGAGCACACAGTGGGGATGTAGGAGATGCAGTGTTGCTCTATCCATTACTGTACATCTAATAATACAGACAGGAATAATGCCAGACATGAATAGCAGATGTAGGAGCACACAGAGGGGGTGTAGGAGATGCAGTGTTGCTCTATCCATTGCTGTACAACTAATAATACAGACAGGAATAATGCCAGACATGAATAGCAGATGTAGGAGCACACAGTGGGGATCCAATAATACAGACAGGAATAATGCCAGACATGAATAGCAGATGTAGGAGCACACAGTGGGGATCCAATAATACAGACAGGAATAATGCCAGACATGAATAGCAGATGTAGGAGCACACAGCGGGGATGTAGGAGATGCAGTGTTGCTCTATCCATTGCTGTACATCTAATAATACAGACAGGAATAATGCCAGACATGAATAGCAGATGTAGGAGCACACAGAGGGGGTGTAGGAGATGCAGTGTTGCTCTATCCATTACTGTACATCTAATAATACAGACAGGAATAATGCCAGACATGAATAGCAGATGTAGGAGCACACAGCGGGGATCCAATAATACAGACAGGAATAATGCCAGACATGAATAGCAGATGTAGGAGCACACAGTGGGGATCCAATAATACAGACAGGAATAATGCCAGACATGAATAGCAGATGTAGGAGCACACAGTGGGGATCCAATAATACAGACAGGAATAATGCCAGACATGAATAGCAGATGTAGGAGCACACAGAGGGGATGTAGGAGATGCAGTGTTGCTCTATCCATTGCTGTACATCTAATAATACAGACAGGAATAATGCCAGGCAATGGCAGGCATGAATAGCAGATGTAGGAGCACACAGAGGGGATGTAGGGGATGCAGTGTTGCTCTATACATTGCTGTACAACTAATAATACAGACAGGAATAATGCCAGACATGAATAGCAGATGTAGGAGCACACAGCGGGGATGTAGGGGATGCAGTGTTGCTCTATACATTGCTGTACAACTAATAATACAGACAGGAATAATGCCAGGCATGAATAGCAGATGTAGGAGCACACAGAGGGGATGTAGGAGATGCAGTGTTGCTCTATCCATTACTGTACACCTAATAATACAGACAGGAATAATGTCAGACATGAATAGCAGATGTAGGAGCACACAGAGGGGATGTAGGGGATGCAGTATTGCTCTATCCATTGCTGTACAACTAATAATACAGACAGGAAAAATGCCAGACATGAATAGCAGATGTAGGAGCACACAGCGGGGATGTAGGGGATGCAGTGTTGTTCTATACATTGCTGTACAACTAATAATACAGACAGGAATAATGCCAGACATGAATAGCAGATGTAGGAGCACACAGCGGGGATGTAGGGGATGCAGTGTTGCTCTATACATTGCTGTACATCTAATAATACAGACAGGAATAATGCCAGACATAAATAGCAGATGTAGGAGCACACAGCGGAGATGTAGGGGATGCAGTATTGCTCTATTCATTGCTGTACATGTAATAATACAGACAGGAATAATGCCAGACATGAATAGCAGATGTAGGAGCACACAGAGGGGATGTAGGGGATGCAGTATTGCTCTATACATTGCTGTACATCTAATAATACAGACAGGAATAATGCCAGGCATGAATAGCAGATGTAGGAGCACACAGAGGGGATGTAGGGGATGCAGTGTTGCTCTATACATTGCTGTACATCTAATAATACAGACAGGAATAATGCCAGGCATGAATAGCAGATGTAGGAGCACACAGCAGGGATCCAATATTACAGACAGGAATAGCAGATGTAGGAGCACAGAGTGGGGATGTAGGAGATGCAGTGTTACTTTATCCATTGCTGTACATCTAATAATACAGACAGGAATAATGCCAGACGTGAATAGCAGATGTAGGAGCACAGAGCGGGGATGTAGGAGATGCAGTGTTGCTCTATACATTGCTGTACATCTAATAATACAGACAGGAATAATGCCAGACATGAATAGCAGATGTAGGAGCACACAGCGGGGATGTAGGGGATGCAGTGTTGCTCTATACATTGCTGTACAACTAATAATACAGACAGGAATAATGCCAGACATGAATAGCAGATGTAGGAGCACACAGCGGGGATGTAGGAGATGCAGTGTTGCTCTATCCATTGCTGTACAATTAATAATACAGACAGGAATAATGCCAGACATGAATAGCAGATGTAGGAGCACACAGCGGGGATGTAGGAGATGCAGTGTTGCTCTATCCATTGCTGTACATCTAATAATACAGACAGGAATAATGCCAGACATGAATAGCAGATGTAGGAGCACACAGAGGGGGTGTAGGAGATGCAGTGTTGCTCTATCCATTACTGTACATCTAATAATACAGACAGGAATAATGCCAGACATGAATAGCAGATGTAGGAGCACACAGCGGGGATCCAATAATACAGACAGGAATAATGCCAGACATGAATAGCAGATGTAGGAGCACACAGAGGGGATCCAATAATACAGACAGGAATAATGCCAGACATGAATAGCAGATGTAGGAGCACACAGTGGGGATCCAATAATACAGACAGGAATAATGCCAGACATGAATAGCAGATGTAGGAGCACACAGAGGGGATGTAGGAGATGCAGTGTTGCTCTATCCATTGCTGTACAACTAATAATACAGACAGGAATAATGCCAGACATGAATAGCAGATGTAGGAGCACACAGAGAGGGTGTAGGAGATGCAGTGTTGCTCTATCCATTGCTGTACATCTAATAATACAGACAGGAATAATGCCAGACAGGAATAGCAGATGTAGGAGCACACAGAGGGGATGTAGGAGATGCAGTGTTGCTCTATCCATTGCTGTACAACTAATAATACAGACAGGAATAATGCCAGACATGAATAGCAGATGTAGGAGCACACAGAGGGGGTGTAGGAGATGCAGTGTTGCTCTATCCATTGCTGTACAACTAATAATACAGACAGGAATAATGCCAGACATGAATAGCAGATGTAGGAGCACACAGAGGGGATGTAGGAGATGCAGTGTTGCTCTATCCATTGCTGTACAACTAATAATACAGACAGGAATAATGCCAGACATGAATAGCAGATGTAGGAGCACACAGAGAGGGTGTAGGAGATGCAGTGTTGCTCTATCCATTGCTGTACAACTAATAATACAGACAGGAATAATGCCAGACAAGAATAGCAGATGTAGGAGCACACAGAGGGGATGTAGGAGATGCAGTGTTGCTCTATCCATTGCTGTACAACTAATAATACAGAAAGGAATAATGCCAGACATGAATAGCAGATGTAGGAGCACACAGAGAGGGTGTAGGAGATGCAGTGTTGCTCTATCCATTGCTGTACAACTAATAATACAGACAGGAATAATGCCAGACATGAATAGCAGATGTAGGAGCACACAGCGGGGATGTAGGAGATGCAGTGTTGCTCTATACATTGCTGTACAACTAATAATACAGACAGGAATAATGCCAGACATGAATAGCAGATGTAGGAGCACACAGCGGGGATGTAGGAGATGCAGTGTTGCTCTATCCATTGCTGTACAATTAATAATACAGACAGGAATAATGCCAGACATGAATAGCAGATGTAGGAGCACACAGAGGGAGTGTAGGAGATGCAGTGTTGCTCTATCCATTACTGTACATCTAATAATACAGACAGGAATAATGCCAGACATGAATAGCAGATGTAGGAGCACACAGAGGGGGTGTAGGAGATGCAGTGTTGCTCTATCCATTGCTGTACAACTAATAATACAGAAAGGAATAATGCCAGACATGAATAGCAGATGTAGGAGCACACAGAGAGGGTGTAGGAGATGCAGTGTTGCTCTATCCATTGCTGTACAACTAATAATACAGACAGGAATAATGCCAGACATGAATAGCAGATGTAGGAGCACACAGCGGGGATGTAGGAGATGCAGTGTTGCTCTATACATTGCTGTACAACTAATAATACAGACAGGAATAATGCCAGACATGAATAGCAGATGTAGGAGCACACAGCGGGGATGTAGGAGATGCAGTGTTGCTCTATCCATTGCTGTACAATTAATAATACAGACAGGAATAATGCCAGACATGAATAGCAGATGTAGGAGCACACAGAGGGAGTGTAGGAGATGCAGTGTTGCTCTATCCATTACTGTACATCTAATAATACAGACAGGAATAATGCCAGACATGAATAGCAGATGTAGGAGCACACAGAGGGGGTGTAGGAGATGCAGTGTTGCTCTATCCATTACTGTACATCTAATAATACAGACAGGAATAATGCCAGACATGAATAGCAGATGTAGGAGCAGACAGCGGGGATCCAATAATACAGACAGGAATAATGCCAGACATGAATAGCAGATGTAGGAGCACAAAGTGGGGATCCAATAATACAGACAGGAATAATGCCAGACATGAATAGCAGATGTAGGAGCACACAGTGGGGATCCAATCATACAGACAGGAATAATGCCAGACATGAATAGCAGATGTAGGAGCACACAGAGGGGATGTAGGAGATGCAGTGTTGCTCTATCCATTGCTGTACAACTAATAATACAGACAGGAATAATGCCAGACAGGAATAGCAGATGTAGGAGCACACAGAGGGGGTGTAGGAGATGCAGTGTTGCTCTATCCATTGCTGTACAACTAATAATACAGACAGGAATAATGCCAGACATGAATAGCAGATGTAGGAGCACACAGAGGGGGTGTAGGAGATGCAGTGTTGCTCTATCCATTGCTGTACATCTAATAATACAGACAGGAATAATGCCAGACAGGAATAGCAGATGTAGGAGCACACAGAGGGGATGTAGGAGATGCAGTGTTGCTCTATCCATTGCTGTACAACTAATAATACAGACAGGAATAATGCCAGACATGAATAGCAGATGTAGGAGCACACAGCGGGGATGTAGGAGATGCAGTGTTGCTCTATACATTGCTGTACAACTAATAATACAGACAGGAATAATGCCAGACATGAATAGCAGATGTAGGAGCACACAGCGGGGATGTAGGAGATGCAGTGTTGCTCTATCCATTGCTGTACAATTAATAATACAGACAGGAATAATGCCAGACATGAATAGCAGATGTAGGAGCACACAGAGGGAGTGTAGGAGATGCAGTGTTGCTCTATCCATTACTGTACATCTAATAATACAGACAGGAATAATGCCAGACATGAATAGCAGATGTAGGAGCACACAGAGGGGGTGTAGGAGATGCAGTGTTGCTCTATCCACTACTGTACATCTAATAATACAGACAGGAATAATGCCAGACATGAATAGCAGATGTAGGAGCAGACAGCGGGGATCCAATAATACAGACAGGAATAATGCCAGACATGAATAGCAGATGTAGGAGCACAAAGTGGGGATCCAATAATACAGACAGGAATAATGCCAGACATGAATAGCAGATGTAGGAGCACACAGTGGGGATCCAATAATACAGACAGGAATAATGCCAGACATGAATAGCAGATGTAGGAGCACACAGAGGGGATGTAGGAGATGCAGTGTTGCTCTATCCATTGCTGTACAACTAATAATACAGACAGGAATAATGCCAGACAGGAATAGCAGATGTAGGAGCACACAGAGGGGGTGTAGGAGATGCAGTGTTGCTCTATCCATTGCTGTACAACTAATAATACAGACAGGAATAATGCCAGACATGAATAGCAGATGTAGGAGCACACAGAGGGGGTGTAGGAGATGCAGTGTTGCTCTATCCATTGCTGTACATCTAATAATACAGACAGGAATAATGCCAGACAGGAATAGCAGATGTAGGAGCACACAGAGGGGATGTAGGAGATGCAGTGTTGCTCTATCCATTGCTGTACAACTAATAATACAGACAGGAATAATGCCAGACATGAATAGCAGATGTAGGAGCACACAGAGGGGGTGTAGGAGATGCAGTGTTGCTCTATCCATTGCTGTACAACTAATAATACAGACAGGAATAATGCCAGACATGAATAGCAGATGTAGGAGCACACAGCAGGGATGTAGGAGATGCAGTGTTGCTCTATCCATTGCTGTACAACTAATAATACAGACAGGAATAATTGCAGACATGAATAGCAGATGTAGGAGCACACAGAGAGGGTGTAGGAGATGCAGTGTTGCTCTATCCATTGCTGTACAACTAATAATACAGACAGGAATAATGCCAGACAAGAATAGCAGATGTAGGAGCACACAGAGGGGATGTAGGAGATGCAGTGTTGCTCTATCCATTGCTGTACAACTAATAATACAGAAAGGAATAATGCCAGACATGAATAGCAGATGTAGGAGCACACAGAGAGGGTGTAGGAGATGCAGTGTTGCTCTATCCATTGCTGTACAACTAATAATACAGACAGGAATAATGCCAGACATGAATAGCAGATGTAGGAGCACACAGCGGGGATGTAGGAGATGCAGTGTTGCTCTATACATTGCTGTACAACTAATAATACAGACAGGAATAATGCCAGACATGAATAGCAGATGTAGGAGCACACAGCGGGGATGTAGGAGATGCAGTGTTGCTCTATCCATTGCTGTACAATTAATAATACAGACAGGAATAATGCCAGACATGAATAGCAGATGTAGGAGCACACAGAGGGAGTGTAGGAGATGCAGTGTTGCTCTATCCATTACTGTACATCTAATAATACAGACAGGAATAATGCCAGACATGAATAGCAGATGTAGGAGCACACAGAGGGGGTGTAGGAGATGCAGTGTTGCTCTATCCATTACTGTACATCTAATAATACAGACAGGAATAATGCCAGACATGAATAGCAGATGTAGGAGCAGACAGCGGGGATCCAATAATACAGACAGGAATAATGCCAGACATGAATAGCAGATGTAGGAGCACACAGTGGGGATCCAATAATACAGACAGGAATAATGCCAGACATGAATAGCAGATGTAGGAGCACACAGAGGGGATGTAGGAGATGCAGTGTTGCTCTATCCATTGCTGTACAACTAATAATACAGACAGGAATAATGCCAGACATGAATAGCAGATGTAGGAGCACGCAGAGAGGGTGTAGGAGATGCAGTGTTGCTCTATCCATTGCTGTACATCTAATAATACAGACAGGAATAATGCCAGACAGGAATAGCAGATGTAGGAGCACACAGAGGGGATGTAGGAGATGCAGTGTTGCTCTATCCATTGCTGTACAACTAATAATACAGACAGGAATAATGCCAGACATGAATAGCAGATGTAGGAGCACACAGAGGGGGTGTAGGAGATGCAGTGTTGCTCTATCCATTGCTGTACAACTAATAATACAGACAGGAATAATGCCAGACATGAATAGCAGATGTAGGAGCACACAGCAGGGATGTAGGAGATGCAGTGTTGCTCTATCCATTGCTGTACAACTAAAAATACAGACAGGAATAATTGCAGACATGAATAGCAGATGTAGGAGCACACAGAGAGGGTGTAGGAGATGCAGTGTTGCTCTATCCATTGCTGTACAACTAATAATACAGACAGGAATAATGCCAGACATGAATAGCAGATGTAGGAGCACACAGCGGGGATGTAGGAGATACAGTGTTGTTCTATACATTGCTGTACAACTAATAATACAGACAGGAATAATGCCAGACATGAATAGCAGATGTAGGAGCACACAGCGGGGATGTAGGGGATGCAGTATTGCTCTATACATTGCTGTACAACTAATAATACAGACAGGAATAATGCCAGGCATGAATAGCAGATGTAGGAGCACACAGAGGGGGTGTAGGAGATACAGTGTTGCTCTATACATTGCTGTACATCTAATAATACAGACAGGAATAATGCCAGACATGAATAGCAGATGTAGGAGCACACAGTGGGGATGTAGGAGATGCAGTGTTGCTCTATACATTGCTGTACAACTAATAATACAGACAGGAATAATGCCAGGCATGAATAGCAGATGTAAGAGCACACAGAGGGGGTGTAGGAGATGCAGTGTTGCTCTATCCACTGCTGTACAACTAATAATACTGACAGGAATAATGCCAGGCATGAATAGCAGATGTAGGAGCACACAGAGGGGATGTAGGAGATGCAGTGTTGCTCTATACATTGCTGTAAAACTAATAATACTGACAGTAATAATGCCAGACAGGAATAGCAGATGTAGGAGCACACAGAGGGGGTGTAGGAGATGCAGTGTTGCTCTATCCATTGCTGTACATCTAATAATACAGACAGGAATAATGCCAGACATGAATAGCAGATGTAGGAGCACACAGAGGGGATGTAGGAGATGCAGTGTTGCTCTATACATTGCTGTACATCTAATAATACAGACAGGAATAATGCCAGACATGAATAACAGATGTAGGAGCACACAGCGGGGATGTAGGGGATGCAGTGTTGCTCTATACATTGCTGTACAACTAATAATACTGACAGTAATAATGCCAGACAGGAATAGCAGATGTAGGAGCACACAGCGGGGATGTAGGGGATGCAGTGTTGCTCTATACATTGCTGTACAACTAATAATACTGACAGGAATAATGCCAGACAGGAATAGCAGATGTAGGAGCACACAGAGGGGATGTAGGGGATGCAGTGTTGCTCTATACATTGCTGTACAACTAATAATACTGACAGGAATAATGCCAGACAGGAATAGCAGATGTAGGAGCACACAGCGGGGATGTAGGGGATGCAGTGTTGCTCTATACATTGCTCTACAACTAATAATACTGACAGGAATAATGCCAGACATGAATAGCAGATGTAGGAGCACACAGCGGGGTTGTAGGGGATGCAGTGTTGCTCTATACATTGCTGTACAACTAATATTACAGACAGGAATAATGTCAGACATGAATAGCAGATGTAGGAGCACACAGCGGGGATCCAATAATACACACAGGAATAATGCCAGACATGAATAGCAGATGTAGGAGCACACAGCGGGGATGTAGGAGATGCAGTGTTGCTCTATACATTGCTGTACATCTAATAATACAGACAGGAATAATGCCAGACATGAATAGCAGATGTAGGAGCACACAGCGGGGATGTAGGGGATGCAGTGTTGCTATATTCATTGCTGTACATCTAATAATACAGACAGGAATAATGCCAGACATGAATAGCAGATGTAGGAGCACACAGAGGGGATGTAGGAGATGCAGTGTTGCTCTATTCATTACTGTACATCTAATAATACAGAAAGGAATAATGCCAGGCATGAATAGCAGATGTAGGAGCACACAGCGGGGATCCAATAATACAGACAGGATTAATGGCAGGCATGAATAGCAGATGTTGAAGCACACAGAGGGGATCTAATAATACAGACAGGAATAATGCCAGACATGAATAGCAGATGTAGGAGCACACAGCGGGGATGTAGGGGATGCAGTGTTGCTCTATACATTGCTGTACAACTAATAATACAGACAGGAATAATGCCAGGCATGAATAGCAGATGTAGGAGCACATAGTGGGGATGTAGGAGATGCAGTGTTGCTCTATCCATTACTGTACATCTAATAATACAGACAGGAATAATGCCAGACATGAATAGCAGATGTAGGAGCACACAGAGGGGATGTAGGAGATGCAGTGTTGCTCTATCCATTGCTGTACATCTAATAATACAGACAGGAATAATGCCAGACATGAATAGCAGATGTAGGAGCACACAGAGGGGGTGTAGGAGATGCAGTATTGCTCTATTCATTGCTGTACATCTAATAATACTGACAGGAATAATGCCAGACATGAATAGCAGATGTAGGAGCACACAGCGGGGATGTAGGGGATGCAGTGTTGCTCTATACATTGCTGTACATCTAATAATACAGACAGAAATAATGCCAGGCATGAATAGCAGATGTAGGAGCACACAGAGGGGATGTAGGGGATGCAGTGTTGCTCTATACATTGCTGTACATCTAATAATACAGACAGGAATAATGCCAGGCATGAATAGCAGATGTAGGAGCACATAGTGGGGATGTAGGAGATGCAGTGTTGCTCTATCCATTACTGTACATCTAATAATACAGACAGGAATAATGCCAGACATGAATAGCAGATGTAGGAGCACACAGAGGGGATGTAGGAGATGCAGTGTTGCTCTATCCATTGCTGTACATCTAATAATACAGACAGGAATAATGCCAGACATGAATAGCAGATGTAGGAGCACACAGAGGGGGTGTAGGAGATGCAGTATTGCTCTATTCATTGCTGTACATCTAATAATACTGACAGGAATAATGCCAGACATGAATAGCAGATGTAGGAGCACACAGCGGGGATGTAGGGGATGCAGTGTTGCTCTATACATTGCTGTACATCTAATAATACAGACAGAAATAATGCCAGGCATGAATAGCAGATGTAGGAGCACACAGAGGGGATGTAGGGGATGCAGTGTTGCTCTATACATTGCTGTACATCTAATAATACAGACAGGAATAATGCCAGACATGAATAGCAGATGTAGGAGCACACAGCGGGGATGTAGGGGATGCAGTGTTGCTCTATACATTACTGTACAACTAATAATACAGACAGGAATAATGCCAGGCATGAATAGCAGATGTAGGAGCACACAGAGGGGATGTAGGAGATGCAGTGTTGCTCTATACATTGCTCTACAACTAATAATACTGACAGGAATAATGCCAGACATGAATAGCAGATGTAGGAGCACACAGCGGGGATGTAGGGGATGCAGTATTGCTCTATACATTGCTGTACATCTAATATTACAGACAGGAATAATGCCAGGCATGAATAGCAGATGTAGGAGCACACAGCGGGGATGTAGGGGATGCAGTGTTGCTATATTCATTGCTGTACATCTAATAATACAGACAGGAATAATGCCAGACATGAATAGCAGATGTAGGAGCACACAGAGGGGATGTAGGAGATGCAGTGTTGCTCTATTCATTACTGTACATCTAATAATACAGACAGGAATAATGCCAGGCATGAATAGCAGATGTAGGAGCACACAGCGGGGATCCAATAATACAGACAGGATTAATGGCAGGCATGAATAGCAGATGTTGAAGCACACAGAGGGGATCTAATAATACAGACAGGAATAATGCCAGACATGAATAGCAGATGTAGGAGCACACAGCGGGGATGTAGGGGATGCAGTGTTGCTCTATACATTGCTGTACAACTAATAATACAGACAGGAATAATGCCAGGCATGAATAGCAGATGTAGGAGCACATAGTGGGGATGTAGGAGATGCAGTGTTGCTCTATCCATTACTGTACATCTAATAATACAGACAGGAATAATGCCAGACATGAATAGCAGATGTAGGAGCACACAGAGGGGATGTAGGAGATGCAGTGTTGCTCTATCCATTGCTGTACATCTAATAATACAGACAGGAATAATGCCAGACATGAATAGCAGATGTAGGAGCACACAGAGGGGGTGTAGGAGATGCAATATTGCTCTATTCATTGCTGTACATCTAATAATACTGACAGGAATAATGCCAGACATGAATAGCAGATGTAGGAGCACACAGCGGGGATGTAGGGGATGCAGTGTTGCTCTATACATTGCTGTACATCTAATAATACAGACAGAAATAATGCCAGGCATGAATAGCAGATGTAGGAGCACACAGAGGGGATGTAGGGGATGCAGTGTTGCTCTATACATTGCTGTACATCTAATAATACAGACAGGAATAATGCCAGACATGAATAGCAGATGTAGGAGCACACAGCGGGGATGTAGGGGATGCAGTGTTGCTCTATACATTACTGTACAACTAATAATACAGACAGGAATAATGCCAGGCATGAATAGCAGATGTAGGAGCACACAGAGGGGATGTAGGAGATGCAGTGTTGCTCTATACATTGCTCTACAACTAATAATACTGACAGGAATAATGCCAGACATGAATAGCAGATGTAGGAGCACACAGCGGGGATGTAGGGGATGCAGTATTGCTCTATACATTGCTGTACATCTAATATTACAGACAGGAATAATGCCAGGCATGAATAGCAGATGTAGGAGCACACAGAGGGGATGTAGGGGATGCAGTGTTGCTCTATACATTGCTGTACATCTAATAATACAGACAGGAATAATGCAAGGCATGAATAGCAGATGTAGGAGCACACAGCAGGGATCCAATAATACAGACAGGAATAGCAGATGTAGGAGCACAGAGTGGGGATGTAGGAGATGCAGTGTTACTTTATCCATTGCTGTACATCTAATAATACAGACAGGAATAATGCCAGACATGAATAGCAGATGTAGGAGCACAGAGCGGGGATGTAGGAGATGCAGTGTTGCTCTATACATTGCTGTACATCTAATAATACAGACAGGAATAATGCCAGGCATGAATAGCAGATGTAGGAGCACACAGAGGGGATGTAGGAGATGCAGTGTTACTTTATCCATTGCTGTACATCTAATAATACAGACAGGAATAATGCCAGATGTGAATAGCAGATGTAGGAGCACAGAGCGGGGATGTAGGAGATGCAGTGTTGCTCTATACATTGCTGTACATCTAATAATACAGACAGGAATAATGCCAGACATGAATAGCAGATGTAGGAGCACACAGCGGGGATGTAGGGGATGCAGTGTTGCTCTATACATTGCTGTACAACTAATAATACAGACAGGAATAATGCCAGACATGAATAGCAGATGTAGGAGCACACAGCGGGGATGTAGGAGATGCAGTGTTGCTCTATCCATTGCTGTACAATTAATAATACAGACAGGAATAATGCCAGACATGAATAGCAGATGTAGGAGCACACAGCGGGGATGTAGGAGATCTAGTGTTGCTCTATCCATTGCTGTACATCTAATAATACAGACAGGAATAATGCCAGACATGAATAGCAGATGTAGGAGCACACAGAGGGGGTGTAGGAGATGCAGTGTTGCTCTATCCATTACTGTACATCTAATAATACAGACAGGAATAATGCCAGACATGAATAGCAGATGTAGGAGCACACAGCGGGGATCCAATAATACAGACAGGAATAATGCCAGACATGAATAGCAGATGTAGGAGCACACAGTGGGGATCCAATAATACAGACAGGAATAATGCCAGACATGAATAGCAGATGTAGGAGCACACAGTGGGGATCCAATAATACAGACAGGAATAATGCCAGACATGAATAGCAGATGTAGGAGCACACAGAGGGGATGTAGGAGATGCAGTGTTGCTCTATCCATTGCTGTACAACTAATAATACAGACAGGAATAATGCCAGACATGAATAGCAGATGTAGGAGCACACAGAGAGGGTGTAGGAGATGCAGTGTTGCTCTATCCATTGCTGTACATCTAATAATACAGACAGGAATAATGCCAGACAGGAATAGCAGATGTAGGAGCACACAGAGGGGATGTAGGAGATGCAGTGTTGCTCTATCCATTGCTGTACAACTAATAATACAGACAGGAATAATGCCAGAGATGAATAGCAGATGTAGGAGCACACAGAGGGGGTGTAGGAGATGCAGTGTTGCTCTATCCATTGCTGTACAACTAATAATACAGACAGGAATAATGCCAGACATGAATAGCAGATGTAGGAGCACACAGAGGGGATGTAGGAGATGCAGTGTTGCTCTATCCATTGCTGTACAACTAATAATACAGACAGGAATAATGCCAGACATGAATAGCAGATGTAGGAGCACATAGAGAGGGTGTAGGAGATGCAGTGTTGCTCTATCCATTGCTGTACAACTAATAATACAGACAGGAATAATGCCAGACAAGAATAGCAGATGTAGGAGCACACAGAGGGGATGTAGGAGATGCAGTGTTGCTCTATCCATTGCTGTACAACTAATAATACAGAAAGGAATAATGCCAGACATGAATAGCAGATGTAGGAGCACACAGAGAGGGTGTAGGAGATGCAGTGTTGCTCTATCCATTGCTGTACAACTAATAATACAGACAGGAATAATGCCAGACATGAATAGCAGATGTAGGAGCACACAGCGGGGATGTAGGAGATGCAGTGTTGCTCTATACATTGCTGTACAACTAATAATACAGACAGGAATAATGCCAGACATGAATAGCAGATGTAGGAGCACACAGCGGGGATGTAGGAGATGCAGTGTTGCTCTATCCATTGCTGTACAATTAATAATACAGACAGGAATAATGCCAGACATGAATAGCAGATGTAGGAGCACACAGAGGGAGTGTAGGAGATGCAGTGTTGCTCTATCCATTACTGTACATCTAATAATACAGACAGGAATAATGCCAGACATGAATAGCAGATGTAGGAGCACACAGAGGGGGTGTAGGAGATGCAGTGTTGCTCTATCCATTACTGTACATCTAATAATACAGACAGGAATAATGCCAGACATGAATAGCAGATGTAGGAGCAGACAGCGGGGATCCAATAATACAGACAGGAATAATGCCAGACATGAATAGCAGATGTAGGAGCACAAAGTGGGGATCCAATAATACAGACAGGAATAATGCCAGACATGAATAGCAGATGTAGGAGCACACAGTGGGGATCCAATAATACAGACAGGAATAATGCCAGACATGAATAGCAGATGTAGGAGCACACAGAGGGGATGTAGGAGATGCAGTGTTGCTCTATCCATTGCTGTACAACTAATAATACAGACAGGAATAATGCCAGACATGAATAGCAGATGTAGGAGCACACAGAGAGGGTGTAGGAGATGCAGTGTTGCTCTATCCATTGCTGTACATCTAATAATACAGACAGGAATAATGCCAGACAGGAATAGCAGATGTAGGAGCACACAGAGGGGATGTAGGAGATGCAGTGTTGCTCTATCCATTGCTGTACAACTAATAATACAGACAGGAATAATGCCAGACATGAATAGCAGATGTAGGAGCACACAGAGGGGGTGTAGGAGATGCAGTGTTGCTCTATCCATTGCTGTACAACTAATAATACAGACAGGAATAATGCCAGACATGAATAGCAGATGTAGGAGCACACAGCAGGGATGTAGGAGATGCAGTGTTGCTCTATCCATTGCTGTACAACTAATAATACAGACAGGAATAATTGCAGACATGAATAGCAGATGTAGGAGCACACAGAGAGGGTGTAGGAGATGCAGTGTTGCTCTATCCATTGCTGTACAACTAATAATACAGACAGGAATAATGCCAGACATGAATAGCAGATGTAGGAGCACACAGCGGGGATGTAGGAGATACAGTGTTGTTCTATACATTGCTGTACAACTATTAATACAGACAGGAATAATGCCAGACATGAATAGCAGATATAGGAGCACACAGCGGGGATGTAGGGGATGCAGTATTGCTCTATACATTGCTGTACAACTAATAATACAGACAGGAATAATGCCAGGCATGAATAGCAGATGTAGGAGCACACAGAGGGGGTGTAGGAGATACAGTGTTGCTCTATACATTGCTGTACATCTAATAATACAGACAGGAATAATGCCAGACATGAATAGCAGATGTAGGAGCACACAGCGGGGATGTAGGAGATGCAGTGTTGCTCTATACATTGCTGTACAACTAATAATACAGACAGGAATAATGCCAGGCATGAATAGCAGATGTAAGAGCACACAGAGGGGGTGTAGGAGATGCAGTGTTGCTCTATCCATTGCTGTACAACTAATAATACTGACAGGAATAATGCCAGGCATGAATAGCAGATGTAGGAGCACACAGAGGGGATGTAGGAGATGCAGTGTTGCTCTATACATTGCTGTACATCTAATAATACAGACAGGAATAATGCCAGACATGAATAACAGATGTAGGAGCACACAGCGGGGATGTAGGGGATGCAGTGTTGCTCTATACATTGCTGTACAACTAATAATACTGACAGTAATAATGCCAGACAGGAATAGCAGATGTAGGAGCACACAGCGGGGATGTAGGGGATGCAGTGTTGCTCTATACATTGCTGTACAACTAATAATACTGACAGGAATAATGCCAGACAGGAATAGCAGATGTAGGAGCACACAGAGGGGATGTAGGGGATGCAGTGTTGCTCTATACATTGCTGTACAACTAATAATACTGACAGGAATAATGCCAGACAGGAATAGCAGATGTAGGAGCACACAGCGGGGTTGTAGGGGATGCAGTGTTGCTCTATACATTGCTGTACAACTAATATTACAGACAGGAATAATGTCAGACATGAATAGCAGATGTAAGAGCACACAGCGGGGATCCAATAATACAGACAGGAATAATGCCAGACATGAATAGCAGATGTTGAAGCACACAGAGGGGATCTAATAATACAGACAGGAATAATGCCAGACATGAATAGCAGATGTAGGAGCACACAGAGGGGATGTAGGAGATGCAGTGTTGCTCTATCCATTGCTGTACAATTAATAATACAGACAGGAATAATGCCAGACATGAATAGCAGATGTAGGAGCACACAGAGGGAGTGTAGGAGATGCAGTGTTGCTCTATCCATTACTGTACATCTAATAATACAGACAGGAATAATGCCAGACATGAATAGCAGATGTAGGAGCACACAGAGGGGGTGTAGGAGATGCAGTGTTGCTCTATCCATTACTGTACATCTAATAATACAGACAGGAATAATGCCAGACATGAATAGCAGATGTAGGAGCAGACAGCGGGGATCCAATAATACAGACAGGAATAATGCCAGACATGAATAGCAGATGTAGGAGCACAAAGTGGGGATCCAATAATACAGACAGGAATAATGCCAGACATGAATAGCAGATGTAGGAGCACACAGTGGGGATCCAATAATACAGACAGGAATAATGCCAGACATGAATAGCAGATGTAGGAGCACACAGAGGGGATGTAGGAGATGCAGTGTTGCTCTATCCATTGCTGTACAACTAATAATACAGACAGGAATAATGCCAGACATGAATAGCAGATGTAGGAGCACACAGAGAGGGTGTAGGAGATGCAGTGTTGCTCTATCCATTGCTGTACATCTAATAATACAGACAGGAATAATGCCAGACAGGAATAGCAGATGTAGGAGCACACAGAGGGGATGTAGGAGATGCAGTGTTGCTCTATCCATTGATGTACAACTAATAATACAGACAGGAATAATGCCAGACATGAATAGCAGATGTAGGAGCACACAGAGGGGGTGTAGGAGATGCAGTGTTGCTCTATCCATTGCTGTACAACTAATAATACAGACAGGAATAATGCCAGACATGAATAGCAGATGTAGGAGCACACAGAGGGGATGTAGGAGATGCAGTGTTGCTCTATCCATTGCTGTACATCTAATAATACAGACAGGAATAATGCCAGACATGAATAGCAGATGTAGGAGCACACAGAGGGGGTGTAGGAGATGCAGTATTGCTCTATTCATTGCTGTACATCTAATAATACTGACAGGAATAATGCCAGACATGAATAGCAGATGTAGGAGCACACAGCGGGGATGTAGGGGATGCAGTGTTGCTCTATACATTGCTGTACATCTAATAATACAGACAGAAATAATGCCAGGCATGAATAGCAGATGTAGGAGCACACAGAGGGGATGTAGGGGATGCAGTGTTGCTCTATACATTGCTGTACATCTAATAATACAGACAGGAATAATGCCAGGCATGAATAGCAGATGTAGGAGCACATAGTGGGGATGTAGGAGATGCAGTGTTGCTCTATCCATTACTGTACATCTAATAATACAGACAGGAATAATGCCAGACATGAATAGCAGATGTAGGAGCACACAGAGGGGATGTAGGAGATGCAGTGTTGCTCTATCCATTGCTGTACATCTAATAATACAGACAGGAATAATGCCAGACATGAATAGCAGATGTAGGAGCACACAGAGGGGGTGTAGGAGATGCAGTATTGCTCTATTCATTGCTGTACATCTAATAATACTGACAGGAATAATGCCAGACATGAATAGCAGATGTAGGAGCACACAGCGGGGATGTAGGGGATGCAGTGTTGCTCTATACATTGCTGTACATCTAATAATACAGACAGAAATAATGCCAGGCATGAATAGCAGATGTAGGAGCACACAGAGGGGATGTAGGGGATGCAGTGTTGCTCTATACATTGCTGTACATCTAATAATACAGACAGGAATAATGCCAGACATGAATAGCAGATGTAGGAGCACACAGCGGGGATGTAGGGGATGCAGTGTTGCTCTATACATTACTGTACAACTAATAATACAGACAGGAATAATGCCAGGCATGAATAGCAGATGTAGGAGCACACAGAGGGGATGTAGGAGATGCAGTGTTGCTCTATACATTGCTCTACAACTAATAATACTGACAGGAATAATGCCAGACATGAATAGCAGATGTAGGAGCACACAGCGGGGATGTAGGGGATGCAGTATTGCTCTATACATTGCTGTACATCTAATATTACAGACAGGAATAATGCCAGGCATGAATAGCAGATGTAGGAGCACACAGCGGGGATGTAGGGGATGCAGTGTTGCTATATTCATTGCTGTACATCTAATAATACAGACAGGAATAATGCCAGACATGAATAGCAGATGTAGGAGCACACAGAGGGGATGTAGGAGATGCAGTGTTGCTCTATTCATTACTGTACATCTAATAATACAGAAAGGAATAATGCCAGGCATGAATAGCAGATGTAGGAGCACACAGCGGGGATCCAATAATACAGACAGGATTAATGGCAGGCATGAATAGCAGATGTTGAAGCACACAGAGGGGATCTAATAATACAGACAGGAATAATGCCAGACATGAATAGCAGATGTAGGAGCACACAGCGGGGATGTAGGGGATGCAGTGTTGCTCTATACATTGCTGTACAACTAATAATACAGACAGGAATAATGCCAGGCATGAATAGCAGATGTAGGAGCACATAGTGGGGATGTAGGAGATGCAGTGTTGCTCTATCCATTACTGTACATCTAATAATACAGACAGGAATAATGCCAGACATGAATAGCAGATGTAGGAGCACACAGAGGGGATGTAGGAGATGCAGTGTTGCTCTATCCATTGCTGTACATCTAATAATACAGACAGGAATAATGCCAGACATGAATAGCAGATGTAGGAGCACACAGAGGGGGTGTAGGAGATGCAATATTGCTCTATTCATTGCTGTACATCTAATAATACTGACAGGAATAATGCCAGACATGAATAGCAGATGTAGGAGCACACAGCGGGGATGTAGGGGATGCAGTGTTGCTCTATACATTGCTGTACATCTAATAATACAGACAGAAATAATGCCAGGCATGAATAGCAGATGTAGGAGCACACAGAGGGGATGTAGGGGATGCAGTGTTGCTCTATACATTGCTGTACATCTAATAATACAGACAGGAATAATGCCAGACATGAATAGCAGATGTAGGAGCACACAGCGGGGATGTAGGGGATGCAGTGTTGCTCTATACATTACTGTACAACTAATAATACAGACAGGAATAATGCCAGGCATGAATAGCAGATGTAGGAGCACACAGAGGGGATGTAGGAGATGCAGTGTTGCTCTATACATTGCTCTACAACTAATAATACTGACAGGAATAATGCCAGACATGAATAGCAGATGTAGGAGCACACAGCGGGGATGTAGGGGATGCAGTATTGCTCTATACATTGCTGTACATCTAATATTACAGACAGGAATAATGCCAGGCATGAATAGCAGATGTAGGAGCACACAGAGGGGATGTAGGGGATGCAGTGTTGCTCTATACATTGCTGTACATCTAATAATACAGACAGGAATAATGCAAGGCATGAATAGCAGATGTAGGAGCACACAGCAGGGATCCAATAATACAGACAGGAATAGCAGATGTAGGAGCACAGAGTGGGGATGTAGGAGATGCAGTGTTACTTTATCCATTGCTGTACATCTAATAATACAGACAGGAATAATGCCAGACATGAATAGCAGATGTAGGAGCACAGAGCGGGGATGTAGGAGATGCAGTGTTGCTCTATACATTGCTGTACATCTAATAATACAGACAGGAATAATGCCAGGCATGAATAGCAGATGTAGGAGCACACAGAGGGGATGTAGGAGATGCAGTGTTACTTTATCCATTGCTGTACATCTAATAATACAGACAGGAATAATGCCAGACGTGAATAGCAGATGTAGGAGCACAGAGCGGGGATGTAGGAGATGCAGTGTTGCTCTATACATTGCTGTACATCTAATAATACAGACAGGAATAATGCCAGACATGAATAGCAGATGTAGGAGCACACAGCGGGGATGTAGGGGATGCAGTGTTGCTCTATACATTGCTGTACAACTAATAATACAGACAGGAATAATGCCAGACATGAATAGCAGATGTAGGAGCACACAGCGGGGATGTAGGAGATGCAGTGTTGCTCTATCCATTGCTGTACAATTAATAATACAGACAGGAATAATGCCAGACATGAATAGCAGATGTAGGAGCACACAGCGGGGATGTAGGAGATCTAGTGTTGCTCTATCCATTGCTGTACATCTAATAATACAGACAGGAATAATGCCAGACATGAATAGCAGATGTAGGAGCACACAGAGGGGGTGTAGGAGATGCAGTGTTGCTCTATCCATTACTGTACATCTAATAATACAGACAGGAATAATGCCAGACATGAATAGCAGATGTAGGAGCACACAGCGGGGATCCAATAATACAGACAGGAATAATGCCAGACATGAATAGCAGATGTAGGAGCACACAGTGGGGATCCAATAATACAGACAGGAATAATGCCAGACATGAATAGCAGATGTAGGAGCACACAGTGGGGATCCAATAATACAGACAGGAATAATGCCAGACATGAATAGCAGATGTAGGAGCACACAGAGGGGATGTAGGAGATGCAGTGTTGCTCTATCCATTGCTGTACAACTAATAATACAGACAGGAATAATGCCAGACATGAATAGCAGATGTAGGAGCACACAGAGAGGGTGTAGGAGATGCAGTGTTGCTCTATCCATTGCTGTACATCTAATAATACAGACAGGAATAATGCCAGACAGGAATAGCAGATGTAGGAGCACACAGAGGGGATGTAGGAGATGCAGTGTTGCTCTATCCATTGCTGTACAACTAATAATACAGACAGGAATAATGCCAGAGATGAATAGCAGATGTAGGAGCACACAGAGGGGGTGTAGGAGATGCAGTGTTGCTCTATCCATTGCTGTACAACTAATAATACAGACAGGAATAATGCCAGACATGAATAGCAGATGTAGGAGCACACAGAGGGGATGTAGGAGATGCAGTGTTGCTCTATCCATTGCTGTACAACTAATAATACAGACAGGAATAATGCCAGACATGAATAGCAGATGTAGGAGCACACAGAGAGGGTGTAGGAGATGCAGTGTTGCTCTATCCATTGCTGTACAACTAATAATACAGACAGGAATAATGCCAGACAAGAATAGCAGATGTAGGAGCACACAGAGGGGATGTAGGAGATGCAGTGTTGCTCTATCCATTGCTGTACAACTAATAATACAGAAAGGAATAATGCCAGACATGAATAGCAGATGTAGGAGCACACAGAGAGGGTGTAGGAGATGCAGTGTTGCTCTATCCATTGCTGTACAACTAATAATACAGACAGGAATAATGCCAGACATGAATAGCAGATGTAGGAGCACACAGCGGGGATGTAGGAGATGCAGTGTTGCTCTATACATTGCTGTACAACTAATAATACAGACAGGAATAATGCCAGACATGAATAGCAGATGTAGGAGCACACAGCGGGGATGTAGGAGATGCAGTGTTGCTCTATCCATTGCTGTACAATTAATAATACAGACAGGAATAATGCCAGACATGAATAGCAGATGTAGGAGCACACAGAGGGAGTGTAGGAGATGCAGTGTTGCTCTATCCATTACTGTACATCTAATAATACAGACAGGAATAATGCCAGACATGAATAGCAGATGTAGGAGCACACAGAGGGGGTGTAGGAGATGCAGTGTTGCTCTATCCATTACTGTACATCTAATAATACAGACAGGAATAATGCCAGACATGAATAGCAGATGTAGGAGCAGACAGCGGGGATCCAATAATACAGACAGGAATAATGCCAGACATGAATAGCAGATGTAGGAGCACAAAGTGGGGATCCAATAATACAGACAGGAATAATGCCAGACATGAATAGCAGATGTAGGAGCACACAGTGGGGATCCAATAATACAGACAGGAATAATGCCAGACATGAATAGCAGATGTAGGAGCACACAGAGGGGATGTAGGAGATGCAGTGTTGCTCTATCCATTGCTGTACAACTAATAATACAGACAGGAATAATGCCAGACATGAATAGCAGATGTAGGAGCACACAGAGAGGGTGTAGGAGATGCAGTGTTGCTCTATCCATTGCTGTACATCTAATAATACAGACAGGAATAATGCCAGACAGGAATAGCAGATGTAGGAGCACACAGAGGGGATGTAGGAGATGCAGTGTTGCTCTATCCATTGCTGTACAACTAATAATACAGACAGGAATAATGCCAGACATGAATAGCAGATGTAGGAGCACACAGAGGGGGTGTAGGAGATGCAGTGTTGCTCTATCCATTGCTGTACAACTAATAATACAGACAGGAATAATGCCAGACATGAATAGCAGATGTAGGAGCACACAGCAGGGATGTAGGAGATGCAGTGTTGCTCTATCCATTGCTGTACAACTAATAATACAGACAGGAATAATTGCAGACATGAATAGCAGATGTAGGAGCACACAGAGAGGGTGTAGGAGATGCAGTGTTGCTCTATCCATTGCTGTACAACTAATAATACAGACAGGAATAATGCCAGACATGAATAGCAGATGTAGGAGCACACAGCGGGGATGTAGGAGATACAGTGTTGTTCTATACATTGCTGTACAACTATTAATACAGACAGGAATAATGCCAGACATGAATAGCAGATATAGGAGCACACAGCGGGGATGTAGGGGATGCAGTATTGCTCTATACATTGCTGTACAACTAATAATACAGACAGGAATAATGCCAGGCATGAATAGCAGATGTAGGAGCACACAGAGGGGGTGTAGGAGATACAGTGTTGCTCTATACATTGCTGTACATCTAATAATACAGACAGGAATAATGCCAGACATGAATAGCAGATGTAGGAGCACACAGCGGGGATGTAGGAGATGCAGTGTTGCTCTATACATTGCTGTACAACTAATAATACAGACAGGAATAATGCCAGGCATGAATAGCAGATGTAAGAGCACACAGAGGGGGTGTAGGAGATGCAGTGTTGCTCTATCCATTGCTGTACAACTAATAATACTGACAGGAATAATGCCAGGCATGAATAGCAGATGTAGGAGCACACAGAGGGGATGTAGGAGATGCAGTGTTGCTCTATACATTGCTGTAAAACTAATAATACTGACAGTAATAATGCCAGACAGGAATAGCAGATGTAGGAGCACACAGAGGGGGTGTAGGAGATGCAGTGTTGCTCTATCCATTGCTGTACATCTAATAATACAGACAGGAATAATGCCAGACATGAATAACAGATGTAGGAGCACACAGAGGGGATGTAGGAGATGCAGTGTTGCTCTATACATTGCTGTACATCTAATAATACAGACAGGAATAATGCCAGACATGAATAACAGATGTAGGAGCACACAGCGGGGATGTAGGGGATGCAGTGTTGCTCTATACATTGCTGTACAACTAATAATACTGACAGTAATAATGCCAGACAGGAATAGCAGATGTAGGAGCACACAGCGGGGATGTAGGGGATGCAGTGTTGCTCTATACATTGCTGTACAACTAATAATACTGACAGGAATAATGCCAGACAGGAATAGCAGATGTAGGAGCACACAGAGGGGATGTAGGGGATGCAGTGTTGCTCTATACATTGCTGTACAACTAATAATACTGACAGGAATAATGCCAGACAGGAATAGCAGATGTAGGAGCACACAGCGGGGTTGTAGGGGATGCAGTGTTGCTCTATACATTGCTGTACAACTAATATTACAGACAGGAATAATGTCAGACATGAATAGCAGATGTAAGAGCACACAGCGGGGATCCAATAATACAGACAGGAATAATGCCAGACATGAATAGCAGATGTTGAAGCACACAGAGGGGATCTAATAATACAGACAGGAATAATGCCAGACATGAATAGCAGATGTAGGAGCACACAGAGGGGATGTAGGAGATGCAGTGTTGCTCTATCCATTGCTGTACAATTAATAATACAGACAGGAATAATGCCAGACATGAATAGCAGATGTAGGAGCACACAGAGGGAGTGTAGGAGATGCAGTGTTGCTCTATCCATTACTGTACATCTAATAATACAGACAGGAATAATGCCAGACATGAATAGCAGATGTAGGAGCACACAGAGGGGGTGTAGGAGATGCAGTGTTGCTCTATCCATTACTGTACATCTAATAATACAGACAGGAATAATGCCAGACATGAATAGCAGATGTAGGAGCAGACAGCGGGGATCCAATAATACAGACAGGAATAATGCCAGACATGAATAGCAGATGTAGGAGCACAAAGTGGGGATCCAATAATACAGACAGGAATAATGCCAGACATGAATAGCAGATGTAGGAGCACACAGTGGGGATCCAATAATACAGACAGGAATAATGCCAGACATGAATAGCAGATGTAGGAGCACACAGAGGGGATGTAGGAGATGCAGTGTTGCTCTATCCATTGCTGTACAACTAATAATACAGACAGGAATAATGCCAGACATGAATAGCAGATGTAGGAGCACACAGAGAGGGTGTAGGAGATGCAGTGTTGCTCTATCCATTGCTGTACATCTAATAATACAGACAGGAATAATGCCAGACAGGAATAGCAGATGTAGGAGCACACAGAGGGGATGTAGGAGATGCAGTGTTGCTCTATCCATTGCTGTACAACTAATAATACAGACAGGAATAATGCCAGACATGAATAGCAGATGTAGGAGCACACAGAGGGGGTGTAGGAGATGCAGTGTTGCTCTATCCATTGCTGTACAACTAATAATACAGACAGGAATAATGCCAGACATGAATAGCAGATGTAGGAGCACACAGCAGGGATGTAGGAGATGCAGTGTTGCTCTATCCATTGCTGTACAACTAATAATACAGACAGGAATAATTGCAGACATGAATAGCAGATGTAGGAGCACACAGAGAGGGTGTAGGAGATGCAGTGTTGCTCTATCCATTGCTGTACAACTAATAATACAGACAGGAATAATGCCAGACATGAATAGCAGATGTAGGAGCACACAGCGGGGATGTAGGAGATACAGTGTTGTTCTATACATTGCTGTACAACTATTAATACAGACAGGAATAATGCCAGACATGAATAGCAGATATAGGAGCACACAGCGGGGATGTAGGGGATGCAGTATTGCTCTATACATTGCTGTACAACTAATAATACAGACAGGAATAATGCCAGGCATGAATAGCAGATGTAGGAGCACACAGAGGGGGTGTAGGAGATACAGTGTTGCTCTATACATTGCTGTACATCTAATAATACAGACAGGAATAATGCCAGACATGAATAGCAGATGTAGGAGCACACAGCGGGGATGTAGGAGATGCAGTGTTGCTCTATACATTGCTGTACAACTAATAATACAGACAGGAATAATGCCAGGCATGAATAGCAGATGTAAGAGCACACAGAGGGGGTGTAGGAGATGCAGTGTTGCTCTATCCATTGCTGTACAACTAATAATACTGACAGGAATAATGCCAGGCATGAATAGCAGATGTAGGAGCACACAGAGGGGATGTAGGAGATGCAGTGTTGCTCTATACATTGCTGTAAAACTAATAATACTGACAGTAATAATGCCAGACAGGAATAGCAGATGTAGGAGCACACAGAGGGGTTGTAGGAGATGCAGTGTTGCTCTATCCATTGCTGTACATCTAATAATACAGACAGGAATAATGCCAGACATGAATAACAGATGTAGGAGCACACAGAGGGGATGTAGGAGATGCAGTGTTGCTCTATACATTGCTGTACATCTAATAATACAGACAGGAATAATGCCAGACATGAATAACAGATGTAGGAGCACACAGCGGGGATGTAGGGGATGCAGTGTTGCTCTATACATTGCTGTACAATTAATAATACTGACAGTAATAATGCCAGACAGGAATAGCAGATGTAGGAGCACACAGCGGGGATGTAGGGGATGCAGTGTTGCTCTATACATTGCTGTACAACTAATAATACTGACAGGAATAATGCCAGACAGGAATAGCAGATGTAGGAGCACACAGAGGGGATGTAGGGGATGCAGTGTTGCTCTATACATTGCTGTACAACTAATAATACTGACAGGAATAATGCCAGACAGGAATAGCAGATGTAGGAGCACACAGCGGGGTTGTAGGGGATGCAGTGTTGCTCTATACATTGCTGTACAACTAATATTACAGACAGGAATAATGTCAGACATGAATAGCAGATGTAAGAGCACACAGCGGGGATCCAATAATACAGACAGGAATAATGCCAGACATGAATAGCAGATGTTGAAGCACACAGAGGGGATCTAATAATACAGACAGGAATAATGCCAGACATGAATAGCAGATGTAGGAGCACACAGCGGGGATGTAGGGGATGCAGTGTTGCTCTATACATTGCTGTACAACTAATAATACAGACAGGAATAATGCCAGGCATGAATAGCAGATGTAGGAGCACATAGTGGGGATGTAGGAGATGCAGTGTTGCTCTATCCATTACTGTACATCTAATAATACAGACAGGAATAATGCCAGACATGAATAGCAGATGTAGGAGCACACAGAGGGGATGTAGGAGATGCAGTGTTGCTCTATTCATTACTGTACATCTAATAATACAGAAAGGAATAATGCCAGGCATGAATAGCAGATGTAGGAGCACACAGCGGGGATCCAATAATACAGACAGGATTAATGGCAGGCATGAATAGCAGATGTTGAAGCACACAGAGGGGATCTAATAATACAGACAGGAATAATGCCAGACATGAATAGCAGATGTAGGAGCACACAGCGGGGATGTAGGGGATGCAGTGTTGCTCTATACATTGCTGTACAACTAATAATACAGACAGGAATAATGCCAGGCATGAATAGCAGATGTAGGAGCACATAGTGGGGATGTAGGAGATGCAGTGTTGCTCTATCCATTACTGTACATCTAATAATACAGACAGGAATAATGCCAGACATGAATAGCAGATGTAGGAGCACACAGAGGGGATGTAGGAGATGCAGTGTTGCTCTATCCATTGCTGTACATCTAATAATACAGACAGGAATAATGCCAGACATGAATAGCAGATGTAGGAGCACACAGAGGGGGTGTAGGAGATGCAGTATTGCTCTATTCATTGCTGTACATCTAATAATACTGACAGGAATAATGCCAGACATGAATAGCAGATGTAGGAGCACACAGCGGGGATGTAGGGGATGCAGTGTTGCTCTATACATTGCTGTACATCTAATAATACAGACAGAAATAATGCCAGGCATGAATAGCAGATGTAGGAGCACACAGAGGGGATGTAGGGGATGCAGTGTTGCTCTATACATTGCTGTACATCTAATAATACAGACAGGAATAATGCCAGACATGAATAGCAGATGTAGGAGCACACAGCGGGGATGTAGGGGATGCAGTGTTGCTCTATACATTGCTGTACAACTAATAATACAGACAGGAATAATGCCAGGCATGAATAGCAGATGTAGGAGCACACAGAGGGGATGTAGGAGATGCAGTGTTGCTCTATACATTGCTCTACAACTAATAATACTGACAGGAATAATGCCAGACATGAATAGCAGATGTAGGAGCACACAGCGGGGATGTAGGGGATGCAGTATTGCTCTATACATTGCTGTACATCTAATATTACAGACAGGAATAATGCCAGGCATGAATAGCAGATGTAGGAGCACACAGAGGGGATGTAGGGGATGCAGTGTTGCTCTATACATTGCTGTACATCTAATAATACAGACAGGAATAATGCAAGGCATGAATAGCAGATGTAGGAGCACACAGCAGGGATCCAATAATACAGACAGGAATAGCAGATGTAGGAGCACAGAGTGGGGATGTAGGAGATGCAGTGTTACTTTATCCATTGCTGTACATCTAATAATACAGACAGGAATAATGCCAGACATGAATAGCAGATGTAGGAGCACAGAGCGGGGATGTAGGAGATGCAGTGTTGCTCTATACATTGCTGTACATCTAATAATACAGACAGGAATAATGCCAGGCATGAATAGCAGATGTAGGAGCACACAGAGGGGATGTAGGAGATGCAGTGTTACTTTATCCATTGCTGTACATCTAATAATACAGACAGGAATAATGCCAGACATGAATAGCAGATGTAGGAGCGCAGAGCGGGGATGTAGGAGATGCAGTGTTGCTCTATACATTGCTGTACATCTAATAATACAGACAGGAATAATGCCAGACAGAAATAGCAGATGTAGGAGCACACAGAGGGGATGTAGGAGATGCAGTGTTGCTCTATACATTGCTGTACAACTAATAATACAGACAGGAATAATGTCAGACATGAATAGCAGATGTAGGAGCACACAGAGGGGATGTAGGGGATGCAGTATTGCTCTATCCATTGCTGTACAACTAATAATACAGACAGGAATAATGCCAGACATAAATAGCAGATGTAGGAGCACACAGCGGAGATGTAGGGGATGCAGTGTTGTTCTATACATTGCTGTACAACTAATAATACAGACAGGAATAATGCCAGACATGAATAGCAGATGTAGGAGCACACAGCGGGGATGTAGGGGATGCAGTATTGCTCTATTCATTGCTGTACATGTAATAATACAGACAGGAATAATGCCAGACATGAATAGCAGATGTAGGAGCACACAGCAGGGATCCAATAATACAGACAGGAATAGCAGATGTAGGAGCACAGAGTGGGGATGTAGGAGATGCAGTGTTACTTTATCCATTGCTGTACATCTAATAATACAGACAGGAATAATGCCAGACAGGAATAGCAGATGTAGGAGCACACAGAGGGGATGTAGGAGATGCAGTGCTGCTCTATCCATTGCTGTACAATTAATAATACAGACAGGAATAATGCCAGACATGAATAGCAGATGTAGGAGCACACAGCGGGGATGTAGGAGATGCAGTGTTGCTCTATCCATTGCTGTACATCTAATAATACAGACAGGAATAATGCCAGGCATTAATAGCAGATGTAGGAGCACACAGCGGGGATCCAATAATACAGACAGGAATAATGCCAGACATGAATAGCAGATGTAGGAGCACACAGAGGGGATGTAGGAGATGCAGTGTTGCTCTATCCATTGCTGTACAACTAATAATACAGACAGGAATAATGCCAGACATGAATAGCAGATGTAGGAGCACACAGAGGGGGTGTAGGAGATGCAGCGTTGCTCTATCCATTGCTGTACAACTAATAATACAGACAGGAATAATGCCAGACATGAATAGCAGATGTAGGAGCACACAGAGGGGATGTAGGAGATGCAGTGTTGCTCTATCCATTGCTGTACAACTAATAATACAGACAGGAATAATGCCAGACATGAATAGCAGATGTAGGAGCACACAGAGGGGGTGTAGGAGATGCAGTGTTGCTCTATCCATTGCTGTACAACTAATAATACAGACAGGAATAATGCCAGACATGAATAGCAGATGTAGGAGCACACAGCGGGGATGTAGGGGATGCAGTGTTGCTCTATCCATTGCTGTACAACTAATAATACAGACAGGAATAATGTCAGACATGAATAGCAGATGTAGGAGCACACAGAGGGGATGTAGGGGATGCAGTATTGCTCTATCCATTGCTGTACAACTAATAATACAGACAGGAATAATGCCAGACATGAATAGCAGATGTAGGAGCACACAGCGGGGATGTAGGGGATGCAGTGTTGTTCTATACATTGCTGTACAACTAATAATACAGACAGGAATATTGCCAGACATGAATAGCAGATGTAGGAGCACACAGCGGGGATCCAATAATACAGACAGGATTAATGGCAGGCATGAATAGCAGATGTTGGAGCACACAGAGGGGATCTAATAATACAGACAGGAATAATGCCAGACATGAATAGCAGATGTAGGAGCACACAGCGGGGATGTAGGGGATGCAGTGTTGCTCTATACATTGCTGTACAACTAATAATACAGACAGGAATAATGCCAGGCATGAATAGCAGATGTAGGAGCACACAGTGGGGATGTAGGAGATGCAGTGTTGCTCTATCCATTACTGTACATCTAATAATACAGACAGGAATAATGCCAGACATGAATAGCAGATGTAGGAGCACACAGAGGGGATGTAGGAGATGCAGTGTTGCTCTATCCATTGCTGTACATCTAATAATACTGACAGGAATAATGCCAGACATGAATAGCAGATGTAGGAGCACACAGAGGGGATGTAGGGGATGCAGTGTTGCTCTATACATTGCTGTACAACTAATAATACAGACAGGAATAATGCCAGACATGAATAGCAGATGTAGGAGCACACAGCGGGGATGTAGGGGATGCAGTGTTGCTCTATCCATTGCTGTACAACTAATAATACAGACAGGAATAATGCCAGACATGAATAGCAGATGTAGGAGCACACAGCGGGGATGTAGGGGATGCAGTGTTGTTCTATACATTGCTGTACAACTAATAATACAGACAGGAATAATGCCAGACATGAATAGCAGATGTAGGAGCACACAGCGGGGATGTAGGGGATGCAGTGTTGCTCTATACATTGCTGTACATCTAATATAACAGACAGGAATAATGCCAGACATGAATAGCAGATGTAGGAGCACACAGCGGGGATGTAGGGGATGCAGTATTGCTCTATTCATTGCTGTACATGTAATAATACAGACAGGAATAATGCCAGACATGAATAGCAGATGTAGGAGCACACAGAGGGGATATAGGGGATGCAGTATTGCTCTATACATTGCTGTACATCTAATAATAGAGACAGGAATAATGCCAGGCATGAATAGCAGATGTAGGAGCACACAGAGGGGATGTAGGGGATGCAGTGTTGCTCTATACATTGCTATACATCTAATAATACAGACAGGAATAATGCCAGGCATGAATAGCAGATGTAGGAGCACACAGCAGGGATCCAATAATACAGACAGGAATAGCAGATGTAGGAGCACAGAGTGGGGATGTAGGAGATGCAGTGTTACTTTATCCATTGCTGTACATCTAATAATACAGACAGGAATAATGCCAGACATGAATAGCAGATGTAGGAGCACAGAGCGGGGATGTAGGAGATGCAGTGTTGCTCTATACATTGCTGTACATCTAATAATACAGACAGGAATAATGCCAGACATGAATAGCAGATGTAGGAGCACACAGCAGGGATCCAATAATACAGACAGGAATAGCAGATGTAGGAGCACAGAGTGGGGATGTAGGAGATGCAGTGTTACTTTATCCATTGCTGTACATCTAATAATACAGACAGGAATAATGCCAGGCATGAATAGCAGATGTAGGAGCACACAGCAGGGATCCAATAATACAGACAGGAATAGCAGATGTAGGAGCACAGAGTGGGGATGTAGGAGATGCAGTGTTACTTTATCCATTGCTGTACATCTAATAATACAGACAGGAATAATGCCAGACATGAATAGCAGATGTAGGAGCACACAGAGGGGATGTAGGGGATGCAGTATTGCTCTATACATTGCTGTACATCTAATAATAGAGACAGGAATAATGCCAGGCATGAATAGCAGATGTAGGAGCACACAGAGGGGATGTAGGGGATGCAGTGTTGCTCTATACATTGCTATACATCTAATAATACAGACAGGAATAATGCCAGGCATGAATAGCAGATGTAGGAGCACACAGCAGGGATCCAATAATACAGACAGGAATAGCAGATGTAGGAGCACAGAGTGGGGATGTAGGAGATGCAGTGTTACTTTATCCATTGCTGTACATCTAATAATACAGACAGGAATAATGCCAGACATGAATAGCAGATGTAGGAGCACAGAGCGGGGATGTAGGAGATGCAGTGTTGCTCTATACATTGCTGTACATCTAATAATACAGACAGGAATAATGCCAGACATGAATAGCAGATGTAGGAGCACACAGAGGGGATGTAGGGGATGCAGTGTTGCTCTATACATTGCTGTACATCTAATAATACAGACAGGAATAATGCCAGGCATGAATAGCAGATGTAGGAGCACACAGCAGGGATCCAATAATACAGACAGGAATAGCAGATGTAGGAGCACAGAGTGGGGATGTAGGAGATGCAGTGTTACTTTATCCATTGCTGTACATCTAATAATACAGACAGGAATAATGCCAGACATAAATAGCAGATGTAGGAGCACATAGCGGGGATGTAGGGGATGCAGTGTTACTTTATCCATTGCTGTACATCTAATAATACAGACAGGAATAATGCCAGACATGAATAGCAGATGTAGGAGCACAGAGCGGGGATGTAGGAGATGCAGTGTTGCTCTATACATTGCTGTACATCTAATAATACAGACAGGAATAATGCCAGACAGGAATAGCAGATGTAGGAGCACACAGAGGGGATGTAGGAGATGCAGTGTTGCTCTATACATTGCTGTACAACTAATAATACAGACAGGAATAGTGTCAGACATGAATAGCAGATGTAGGAGCACACAGAGGGGATGTAGGGGATGCAGTATTGCTCTATCCATTGCTGTACAACTAATAATACAGACAGGAATAATGCCAGACATGAATAGCAGATGTAGGAGCACACAGAGGGGATGTAGGAGATGCAGTGTTGCTCTATCCATTGCTGTACAACTAATAATACAGACAGGAATAATGCCAGACATGAATAGCAGATGTAGGAGCACACAGCGGGGATGTAGGGGATGCAGTGTTGCTCTATACATTGCTGTACAACTAATAATACAGACAGGAATAATGCCAGGCATGAATAGCAGATGTAGGAGCACACAGAGGGGATGTAGGAGATGCAGTGTTGCTCTATACTTTGCTCTACAACTAATAATACTGACAGGAATAATGTCAGACATGAATAGCAGATGTAGGAGCACACAGAGGGGATGTAGGGGATGTAGTATTGCTCTATCCATTGCTGTACAACTAATAATACAGACAGGAATAATGCCAGACATAAATAGCAGATGTAGAAGCACACAGCGGGGATGTAGGGGATGCAGTGTTGTTCTATACATTGCTGTACAACTAATAATACAGACAGGAATAATGCCAGACATGAATAGCAGATGTAGGAGCACACAGCGGGGATGTAGGGGATGCAGTGTTGCTCTATACATTGCTGTACATCTAATAATACAGACAGGAATAATGCCAGACATGAATAGCAGATGTAGGAGCACACAGCGGGGATGTAGGGGATGCAGTATTGCTCTATTCATTGCTGTACATGTAATAATACAGACAGGAATAATGCCAGACATGAATAGCAGATGTAGGAGCACACAGAGGGGATGTAGGGGATGCAGTATTGCTCTGTACATTGCTGTACATCTAATAATACAGACAGGAATAATGCCAGGCATGAATAGCAGATGTAGGAGCACACAGAGGGGATGTAGGGGATGCAGTGTTGCTCTATACATTGCTGTACATCTAATAATACAGACAGGAATAATGCCAGGCATGAATAGCAGATGTAGGAGCACACAGCAGGGATCCAATAATACAGACAGGAATAGCAGATGTAGGAGCACAGAGTGGGGATGTAGGAGATGCAGTGTTACTTTATCCATTGCTGTACATCTAATAATACAGACAGGAATAATGCCAGACATGAATAGCAGATGTAGGAGCACAGAGCGGGGATGTAGGAGATGCAGTGTTGCTCTATACATTGCTGTACATCTAATAATACAGAGAGCAATAATGCCAGACAGGAATAGCAGATGTAGGAGCACACAGAGGGGATGTAGGAGATGCAGTGTTGCTCTATCCATTGCTGTACAATTAATAATACAGACAGGAATAATGCCAGACATGAATAGCAGATGTAGGAGCACACAGCGGGGATGTAGGAGATGCAGTGTTGCTCTATCCATTGCTGTACATCTAATAATACAGACAGGAATAATGCCAGGCATTAATAGCAGATGTAGGAGCACACAGCGGGGATCCAATAATACAGACAGGAATAATGCCAGACATGAATAGCAGATGTAGGAGCACACAGAGGGGATGTAGGAGATGCAGTGTTGCTCTATCCATTGCTGTACAACTAATAATACAGACAGGAATAATGCCAGACATGAATAGCAGATGTAGGAGCACACAGAGGGGGTGTAGGAGATGCAGTGTTGCTCTATACATTGCTGTACATCTAATATTACAGACAGGAATAATGTCAGACATGAATAGCAGATGTAGGAGCACACAGCGGAGATCCAATAATACAGACAGGAATAATGCCAGACATGAATAGCAGATGTAGGAGCACACAGAGGGGGTGTAGGAGATGCAGTGTTGCTCTATCCATTGCTGTACAACTAATAATACAGACAGGAATAATGCCAGACATGAATAGCAGATGTAGGAGCACACAGAGGGGGTGTAGGAGATGCAGTGTTGCTCTATCCATTGCTGTACAACTAATAATACAGACAGGAATAATGCCAGACATGAATAGCAGATGTAGGAGCACACAGAGGGGATCCAATAATACAGACAGGAATAGCAGATGTAGGAGCACAGAGTGGGGATGTAGGAGATGCAGTGTTACTTTATCCATTGCTGTACATCTAATAATACAGACAGGAATAATGCCAGACAGGAATAGCAGATGTAGGAGCACACAGAGAAGATGTAGGAGATGCAGTGCTGCTCTATCCATTGCTGTACAATTAATAATACAGACAGGAATAATGCCAGACATGAATAGCAGATGTAGGAGCACACAGCGGGGATGTAGGAGATGCAGTGTTGCTCTATCCATTGCTGTACATCTAATAATACAGACAGGAATAATGCCAGGCATTAATAGCAGATGTAGGAGCACACAGCGGGGATCCAATAATACAGACAGGAATAATGCCAGACATGAATAGCAGATGTAGGAGCACACAGAGGGGATGTAGGAGATGCAGTGTTGCTCTATCCATTGCTGTACAACTAATAATACAGACAGGAATAATGCCAGACATGAATAGCAGATGTAGGAGCACACAGAGGGGGTGTAGGAGATGCAGTGTTGCTCTATCTAGAGATGAGCGTAATGACCTAATTACGATTTCGCGAAATTTCGCGTAATTAGTGTAATTACGATTATGGCCGTAAGTACATAATAGTAATGAAGATGGATTTCGCGAAATTTCACGTAAGCGTAATTTTCGCGTAATTTTCGCATTACAGTCGTATCATGCCGTAATTTCGCTTTAAACGCTACCGTAATTTCGCGTTAAACCGTAACGCTCCGTATAATATAAAAAAGCCGCCAACTTTAAGGGTTAATAGCAAAGCCCCCTTAAATGCTAAGAGCCTCAAATTTGGAGAATATATTAAGGAGATCAGGAGGAATAAGAGGAAAATTTTTGTTTTCAAAAAGACCTTATAGTTTTTGAGAAAATCAATGTTAAAGTTTCAAAGGAAAAATGTAAACATTTAAAAACCCGCCGACTTTAACGGTTAATAGCAAAGCCTGCTTAAAGTTTAGGAACACCAAATTCCCAGGGTATATTAAGGGGATCAGTGGGAATAAGAGGAAAAAAATTTTTTTCATAAAAACCTTATAGTTTTTGAGAAAATCGATTTTTAAGTTTCAAGGGCGAAAATGTCTTTTAAATGCGGAAAATGTCAGTTTTTTTTGCACAGGTAACAATAGTGTATTATTTTCATAGATTCCCCCAAGTGGGAAGAGTTTTACTTACTTCGTTCTGAGTGTGGGAAATATTAAAAAAAAACGACGTGGGGTCCCCCCTCCCAGACCTCTTTAACCCCTTGTCCCCCATGCAGGCTGGGATAGCCAGAATGCGGAGCACCGGCCGCGTGGGGCTCCGCACCCTGACTATACCAGCCCGCATGGTCCATGGATTGGGGGGTCTCGGAAGGGGAGGGGCAGCCAAGCTTTCCCCTCCCCCTCCGAGCCCTTGTCCAATCCAAGGACAAGGGGCTCTTCTCCACCTCCGATGGGCGGTGGAGGTGGAGGCCGCGATTTCCTGGGTAGGAGGTTCATGGTGGAATCTGGGAGTCCCCTTTAAAAAGGGGTCCCCCAGATGCCCACCCCCCCTCCCAGGAGAAATGAGTATAGAGGTACTTGTACCCCTTACCCATTTCCTTTAAGAGTTAAAAGTAAATAAACACACAGACACTTTGAAAAAGTATTTTAATTGAACAAAAAACATAACCACGAAAAAAGTCCTTTAATATTCTTAATTAACCATTAATACTTACCTGTCCCTTTAAATAAATGATCCCTCGAAATAGCCTCGGAAATGTTCTATCAGTTACAATGTAACAAAGGTATTACAATGTAACAACTTTGTTACATTGTAACTACGCCGCACCCGACGTCACTCACCGCCGCCGCCGCCGCCGCGTCTGCACTGACCCGAGAGCTCTGAGCTGTAGCTCAGAGCTCTCTAAAGCATCTTTGTATTTTGGCTCCAAGGAGCCCCATTGGTCCTTAGCAGACCAATGGGGTTCCTTCTGATTTGAAGGAACCCCATTGGTCTGCTAAGGACCAATGGGGCTCCTTGGAGCCAAAATACAAAGATGCTTTAGAGAGCTCTGAGCTATAGCTCAGAGCTCTCGGGTCAGTGCAGATGCGGCGGCGGCGGCGGCGGCGGTGAGTGACGTCGGGTGCGGCGTAGTTACAATGTAACAAAGTTGTTACATTGTAATAACTTTGTTACATTGTAACTGATAGAACATTTCCGAGGCTATTTCGAGGGATCATTTATTTAAAGGGACAGGTAAGTATTAATGGTTAATTAAGAATATTAAAGGACTTTTTTCGTGGTTATGTTTTTTGTTCAATTAAAATACTTTTTCAAAGTGTCTGTGTGTTTATTTACTTTTAACTCTTAAAGGAAATGGGTAAGGGGTACAAGTACCTCTATACTCATTTCTCCTGGGAGGGGGGGTGGGCATCTGGGGGACCCCTTTTTAAAGGGGACTCCCAGATTCCACCATGAACCTCCCCCCCAGGAAATCGCGGCCTCCACCTCCACCGCCCATCGGAGGTGGAGAAGAGCCCCTTGTCCTTGGATTGGACAAGGGCTCGGAGGGGGAGGGGAAAGCTTGGCTGCCCCTCCCCTTCCGAGACCCCCCAATCCATGGACCATGCGGGCTGGTATAGTCAGGGTGCGGAGCCCCACGCGGCCGGTGCTCCGCATTCTGGCTATCCCAGCCTGCATAGGGGACAAGGGGTTAAAGAGGTCTGGGAGGGGGGACCCCACGTCGTTTTTTTTTAATATTTCCCACACTCAGAACGAAGTAAGTAAAACTCTTCCCACTTGGGGGAATCTATGAAAATAATACACTATTGTTACCTGTGCAAAAAAAACTGACATTTTCCGCATTTAAAAGACATTTTCGCCCTTGAAACTTAAAAATCGATTTTCTCAAAAACTATAAGGTCTTTTTGAAAAAATTTTTTTTCCTCTTATTCCCACTGATCCCCTTAATATACCCTGGGAATTTGGTGTTCCTAAACTTTAAGCAGGCTTTGCTATTAAACGTTAAAGTCGGAGGGTTTTTAAATGTTTACATTTTTCCTTTGAAACTTTAACATCGATTTTCTCAAAAACTATAAGGTCTTTTTGAAAAAAAAATTTTTCCTCTTATTCCTCCTGATCTCCTTAATATATTCTCCAAATTTGAGGCTCTTAGCATTTAAGGGGGCTTTGCTATTAACCCTTAAAGTCGGCGGCTTTTTTATATTATACGGAGCGTTACGGTTTAATGCGAAATTACGGTAGCGTTTAAAGCGAAATTACGGCATGAACGAAACGCGAAATTTCGCGTTGAAAATTACGCTTACGGTATTTTCAATTACGATTTTAATGGCAATTACGCTACTGTAATTTCGCATCGTAATCGCAAATTTCGCATGCGTAATTTTAGTAATGCGAAATTTCGAAAATTTCAGCTCAACTCTACATATAAGTAGAGTTGGGCCGAACCTCCGATTTTAGGTTCGCGAACCGGGTTCGCGAACTTTCGCGTAAGGTTCGGTTCGCGTAAAAGTTTGCGAACCGCAATAGACTTCAATGGGGATGCGAACTTTGAACAAAAAAAAAAAATTATGCTGGCCACAAAAGTGATGGAAAAGATGTTTCAAGGGGTCTAACACCTGGAGGGGGGCATGGCGGAGTGGGATACACGCCAAAAGTCCCCGGGAAAAATCTGGATTTGACGCAAAGCAGCGTTTTAAGGGCAGAAATCACATTGAATGCTAAATGACAGGCCTAAAGTGCTTTAAAACATCGTGCATGTGTATACATCAATCAGGTAGTGTAATTAAGGTACTGCTTCACACTGACACACCAAACTCACCGTGTAACGCACCGCAAACAGCTGTTTGTGTAGTGATGGCTGTGCTGGACTGGTGCGCACCATGGCGAGAGTGCAGGTTTTGGTGGCTTTACAGCCCATATGGTCGCCTGGCTGATGTAGCTGAATGACAGAACAGTGACTGTCCAGCTGATCAAATTTGGTCTGACCACAATGAGGCAACGACCTTATTATCGTGGGTGTGCCCCCCGAGACACTCATCTAGGCGCCGGTCATTGCTTCATTGTGATACGCAAGCCCCTTCACCACGGCAAGGTAATGATCACGAAGGGGAATGGGCGCATGTACATGCCTTTTCTTTTGTTGTTGCAGCTGCCCGCAGTGCAGCCAGAAAAATTAGGCAGTCATGTACACGCACCAAAAAAATTATTACAGCGGCCGCTGCTAGCAGCGGCCTAAAAAATTCAGCAATCCGCCTGGAGTCCCGGACCCTGTTGGTGGTGGCGGAGAAGGTAGTCAAGCGGCCTGCAGGCAGACATGCTGTGTGGAGGGACTGGGAGCGACTTAGTCTTCTTGGGGCAGGCCAGGCAGCCAGTCACACGGCGTGCAGGCAGAGATGCTGTGTGTGCGGGGACTGACTTAGTCTTGGGGCGGGCAGCAGCCCTACGGGATCCATGCCTCATTCATTTTGATAAAGGTGAGGTACTTAACACTTTTGTGACTTAGGCGACTTCTCTTCTCAGTGACAATGCCTCCAGCTGCGCTGAAGGTCCTTTCTGACAGGACGCTTGCGGCAGGGCAGGAGAGAAGTTGAATGGCAAATTGGGACAGCTCTGGCCACAGGTCAAGCCTGCGCACCCAGTAGTTCAAGGGTTCCTCAGCGCTGTTCACAGCAGTGTCTACATCCACACTTAAGGCCAGGTAGTCGGCTACCTGCCGTTCCAGGCGTTGGTGGAGGGTGGATCCGGAAGGGCTACGGCGAGGCGTTGGACTAAAGAACGTCCGCATGTCCGACATCACCATGAGATCGCTGGAGCGTCCTGTCTTTGACTGCGTGGACACGGGAGGAGGATTAGTGGCAGTGGTACCTTGCTGGCGTTGTGCTGTCACATCACCCTTAAAGGCATTGTAAAGCATAGTTGACAGCTTGTTCTGCATGTGCTGCATCCTTTCCGCCTTCAGGTGAGTTGGTAACAGGTCCGCCACTTTGTGCCTGTACCGAGGGTCTAGTAGTGTGGCCACCCAGTACAGCTCATTCCCCTTGAGGTTTTTTATACGGGGGTCCCTCAACAGGCAGGACAGCATAAAAGACGACATCTGCACAAAGTCGGATCCAGATGTACCATCCATCTCCTCTTGCTCTTCCTCAGTGACGTCACGTAAGTCAACCTCCTCCCCCCAGCCGCGAACAATACCACGGGAAGGTTGAGCAGCACAAGCCCCCTGCGACGCCTGCATAGGGGACAAGGGGTTAAAGAGGTCTGGGAGGGGGGACCCCACGTCGTTTTTTTTTAATATTTCCCACACTCAGAACGAAGTAAGTAAAACTCTTCCCACTTGGGGGAATCTATGAAAATAATACACTATTGTTACCTGTGCAAAAAAAACTGACATTTTCCGCATTTAAAAGACATTTTCGCCCTTGAAACTTAAAAATCGATTTTCTCAAAAACTATAAGGTCTTTTTGAAAAAAATTTTTTTCCTCTTATTCCCACTGATCCCCTTAATATACCCTGGGAATTTGGTGTTCCTAAACTTTAAGCAGGCTTTGCTATTAAACGTTAAAGTCGGCGGGTTTTTAAATGTTTACATTTTTCCTTTGAAACTTTAACATCGATTTTCTCAAAAACTATAAGGTCTTTTTGAAAAAAATTTTTTTCCTCTTATTCCTCCTGATCTCCTTAATATATTCTCCAAATTTGAGGCTCTTAGCATTTAAGGGGGCTTTGCTATTAACCCTTAAAGTCGGCGGCTTTTTTATATTATACGGAGCGTTACGGTTTAATGCGAAATTACGGTAGCGTTTAATGCGAAATTACGGCATGAACGAAACGCGAAATTTCGCGTTGAAAATTACGCTTACGGTATTTTCAATTACGATTTTAATGGCAATTACGCTACTGTAATTTCGCATCGTAATCGCAAATTTCGCATGCGTAATTTTAGTAATGCGAAATTTCGAAAATTTCAGCTCAACTCTAGCTCTATCCATTGCTGTACAACTAATAATACAGACAGGAATAATGCCAGACATGAATAGCAGATGTAGGAGCACACAGAGGGGATGTAGGAGATGCAGTGTTGCTCTATCCATTGCTGTACAACTAATAATACAGACAGGAATAATGCCAGACATGAATAGCAGATGTAGGAGCACACAGAGGGGGTGTAGGAGATGCAGTGTTGCTCTATCCATTGCTGTACAACTAATAATACAGACAGGAATAATGCCAGACATGAATAGCAGATGTAGGAGCACACAGCGGGGATGTAGGGGATGCAGTGTTGCTCTATCCATTGCTGTACAACTAATAATACAGACAGGAATAATGTCAGACATGAATAGCAGATGTAGGAGCACACAGAGGGGATGTAGGGGATGCAGTATTGCTCTATCCATTGCTGTACAACTAATAATACAGACAGGAATAATGCCAGACATGAATAGCAGATGTAGGAGCACACAGCGGGGATGTAGGGGATGCAGTGTTGTTCTATACATTGCTGTATAACTAATAATACAGACAGGAATAATGCCAGACATGAATAGCAGATGTAGGAGCACACAGCGGGGATCCAATAATACAGACAGGATTAATGGCAGGCATGAATAGCAGATGTTGGAGCACACAGAGGGGATCTAATAATACAGACAGGAATAATGCCAGACATGAATAGCAGATGTAGGAGCACACAGCGGGGATGTAGGGGATGCAGTGTTGCTCTATACATTGCTGTACAACTAATAATACAGACAGGAATAATGCCAGGCATGAATAGCAGATGTAGGAGCACACAGTGGGGATGTAGGAGATGCAGTGTTGCTCTATCCATTACTGTACATCTAATAATACAGACAGGAATAATGCCAGACATGAATAGCAGATGTAGGAGCACACAGAGGGGATGTAGGAGATGCAGTGTTGCTCTATCCATTGCTGTACATCTAATAATACTGACAGGAATAATGCCAGACATGAATAGCAGATGTAGGAGCACACAGAGGGGATGTAGGGGATGCAGTGTTGCTCTATACATTGCTGTACAACTAATAATACAGACAGGAATAATGCCAGACATGAATAGCAGATGTAGGAGCACACAGAGGGGATGTAGGAGATGCAGTGTTGCTCTATCCATTGCTGTACAACTAATAATACAGACAGGAATAATGCCAGACATGAATAGCAGATGTAGGAGCACACAGAGGGGGTGTAGGAGATGCAGTGTTGCTCTATCCATTGCTGTACAACTAATAATACAGACAGGAATAATGCCAGACATGAATAGCAGATGTAGGAGCACACAGCGGGGATGTAGGGGATGCAGTGTTGCTCTATCCATTGCTGTACAACTAATAATACAGACAGGAATAATGTCAGACATGAATAGCAGATGTAGGAGCACACAGAGGGGATGTAGGGGATGCAGTATTGCTCTATCCATTGCTGTACAACTAATAATACAGACAGGAATAATGCCAGACATGAATAGCAGATGTAGGAGCACACAGCGGGGATGTAGGGGATGCAGTGTTGTTCTATACATTGCTGTATAACTAATAATACAGACAGGAATAATGCCAGACATGAATAGCAGATGTAGGAGCACACAGAGGGGGTGTAGGAGATGCAGTGTTGCTCTATCCATTGCTGTACAACTAATAATACAGACAGGAATAATGCCAGACATGAATAGCAGATGTAGGAGCACACAGAGGGGATCCAATAATACAGACAGGAATAGCAGATGTAGGAGCACAGAGTGGGGATGTAGGAGATGCAGTGTTACTTTATCCATTGCTGTACATCTAATAATACAGACAGGAATAATGCCAGACAGGAATAGCAGATGTAGGAGCACACAGAGAAGATGTAGGAGATGCAGTGCTGCTCTATCCATTGCTGTACAGTTAATAATACAGACAGGAATAATGCCAGACATGAATAGCAGATGTAGGAGCACACAGCGGGGATGTAGGAGATGCAGTGTTGCTCTATCCATTGCTGTACATCTAATAATACAGACAGGAATAATGCCAGGCATTAATAGCAGATGTAGGAGCACACAGCGGGGATCCAATAATACAGACAGGAATAATGCCAGACATGAATAGCAGATGTAGGAGCACACAGAGGGGATGTAGGAGATGCAGTGTTGCTCTATCCATTGCTGTACAACTAATAATACAGACAGGAATAATGCCAGACATGAATAGCAGATGTAGGAGCACACAGAGGGGGTGTAGGAGATGCAGTGTTGCTCTATCCATTGCTGTACAACTAATAATACAGACAGGAATAATGCCAGACATGAATAGCAGATGTAGGAGCACACAGAGGGGATGTAGGAGATGCAGTGTTGCTCTATCCATTGCTGTACAACTAATAATACAGACAGGAATAATGCCAGACATGAATAGCAGATGTAGGAGCACACAGAGGGGGTGTAGGAGATGCAGTGTTGCTCTATCCATTGCTGTACAACTAATAATACAGACAGGAATAATGCCAGACATGAATAGCAGATGTAGGAGCACACAGCGGGGATGTAGGGGATGCAGTGTTGCTCTATCCATTGCTGTACAACTAATAATACAGACAGGAATAATGTCAGACATGAATAGCAGATGTAGGAGCACACAGAGGGGATGTAGGGGATGCAGTATTGCTCTATCCATTGCTGTACAACTAATAATACAGACAGGAATAATGCCAGACATGAATAGCAGATGTAGGAGCACACAGCGGGGATGTAGGGGATGCAGTGTTGTTCTATACATTGCTGTATAACTAATAATACAGACAGGAATAATGCCAGACATGAATAGCAGATGTAGGAGCACACAGCGGGGATCCAATAATACAGACAGGATTAATGGCAGGCATGAATAGCAGATGTTGGAGCACACAGAGGGGATCTAATAATACAGACAGGAATAATGCCAGACATGAATAGCAGATGTAGGAGCACACAGCGGGGATGTAGGGGATGCAGTGTTGCTCTATACATTGCTGTACAACTAATAATACAGACAGGAATAATGCCAGGCATGAATAGCAGATGTAGGAGCACACAGTGGGGATGTAGGAGATGCAGTGTTGCTCTATCCATTACTGTACATCTAATAATACAGACAGGAATAATGCCAGACATGAATAGCAGATGTAGGAGCACACAGAGGGGATGTAGGAGATGCAGTGTTGCTCTATCCATTGCTGTACATCTAATAATACTGACAGGAATAATGCCAGACATGAATAGCAGATGTAGGAGCACACAGAGGGGATGTAGGGGATGCAGTGTTGCTCTATACATTGCTGTACAACTAATAATACAGACAGGAATAATGCCAGACATGAATAGCAGATGTAGGAGCACACAGCGGGGATGTAGGGGATGCAGTGTTGCTCTATCCATTGCTGTACAACTAATAATACAGACGGGAATAATGCCAGACATGAATAGCAGATGTAGGAGCACACAGTGGGGATGTAGGGGATGCAGTGTTGTTCTATACATTGCTGTACAACTAATAATACAGACAGGAATAATGCCAGACATGAATAGCAGATGTAGGAGCACACAGCGGGGATGTAGGGGATGCAGTGTTGCTCTATACATTGCTGTACATCTAATAATACAGACAGGAATAATGCCAGACATGAATAGCAGATGTAGGAGCACACAGCGGGGATGTAGGGGATGCAGTATTGCTCTATTCATTGCTGTACATGTAATAATACAGACAGGAATAATGCCAGACATGAATAGCAGATGTAGGAGCACACAGAGGGGATGTAGGGGATGCAGTATTGCTCTATACATTGCAGTACATCTAATAATAGAGACAGGAATAATGCCAGGCATGAATAGCAGATGTAGGAGCACACAGAGGGGATGTAGGGGATGCAGTGTTGCTCTATACATTGCTATACATCTAATAATACAGACAGGAATAATGCCAGGCATGAATAGCAGATGTAGGAGCACACAGCAGGGATCCAATAATACAGACAGGAATAGCAGATGTAGGAGCACAGAGTGGGGATGTAGGAGATGCAGTGTTACTTTATCCATTGCTGTACATCTAATAATACAGACAGGAATAATGCCAGACATGAATAGCAGATGTAGGAGCACAGAGCGGGGATGTAGGAGATGCAGTGTTGCTCTATACATTGCTGTACATCTAATAATACAGACAGGAATAATGCCAGACATGAATAGCAGATGTAGGAGCACACAGAGGGGATGTAGGGGATGCAGTGTTGCTCTATACATTGCTGTACATCTAATAATACAGACAGGAATAATGCCAGGCATGAATAGCAGATGTAGGAGCACACAGCAGGGATCCAATAATACAGACAGGAATAGCAGATGTAGGAGCACAGAGTGGGGATGTAGGAGATGCAGTGTTACTTTATCCATTGCTGTACATCTAATAATACAGACAGGAATAATGCCAGACATGAATAGAAGATGTAGGAGCACACAGCGGGGATGTAGGGGATGCAGTGTTACTTTATCCATTGCTGTACATCTAATAATACAGACAGGAATAATGCCAGACATGAATAGCAGATGTAGGAGCACAGAGCGGGGATGTAGGAGATGCAGTGTTGCTCTATACATTGCTGTACATCTAATAATACAGACAGGAATAATGCCAGACAGGAATAGCAGATGTAGGAGCACACAGAGGGGATGTAGGAGATGCAGTGTTGCTCTATACATTGCTGTACAACTAATAATACAGACAGGAATAGTGTCAGACATGAATAGCAGATGTAGGAGCACACAGAGGGGATGTAGGGGATGCAGTATTGCTCTATCCATTGCTGTACAACTAATAATACAGACAGGAATAATGCCAGACATGAATAGCAGATGTAGGAGCACACAGAGGGGATGTAGGAGATGCAGTGTTGCTCTATCCATTGCTGTACAACTAATAATACAGACAGGAATAATGCCAGACATGAATAGCAGATGTAGGAGCACACAGCGGGGATGTAGGGGATGCAGTGTTGCTCTATACATTGCTGTACAACTAATAATACAGACAGGAATAATGCCAGGCATGAATAGCAGATGTAGGAGCACACAGAGGGGATGTAGGAGATGCAGTGTTGCTCTATACTTTGCTCTACAACTAATAATACTGACAGGAATAATGTCAGACATGAATAGCAGATGTAGGAGCACACAGAGGGGATGTAGGGGATGCAGTATTGCTCTATCCATTGCTGTACAACTAATAATACAGACAGGAATAATGCCAGACATAAATAGCAGATGTAGAAGCACACAGCGGGGATGTAGGGGATGCAGTGTTGTTCTATACATTGCTGTACAACTAATAATACAGAGAGGAATAATGCCAGACAGGAATAGCAGATGTAGGAGCACACAGCAGGGATCCAATAATACAGATAGGAATAGCAGATGTAGGAGCACAGAGTGGGGATGTAGGAGATGCAGTGTTACTTTATCCATTGCTGTACATCTAATAATACAGACAGGAATAATGCCAGACATGAATAGCAGATGTAGGAGCACAGAGCGGGGATGTAGGAGATGCAGTGTTGCTCTATACATTGCTGTACATCTAATAATACAGAGAGGAATAATGCCAGACAGGAACAGCAGATGTAGGAGCACACAGAGGGGATGTAGGAGATGCAGTGTTGCTCTATCCATTGCTGTACAATTAATAATACAGACAGGAATAATGCCAGACATGAATAGCAGATGTAGGAGCACACAGCGGGGATGTAGGAGATGCAGTGTTGCTCTATCCATTGCTGTACATCTAATAATACAGACAGGAATAATGCCAGGCATTAATAGCAGATGTAGGAGCACACAGCGGGGATCCAATAATACAGACAGGAATAATGCCAGACATGAATAGCAGATGTAGGAGCACACAGAGGGGATGTAGGAGATGCAGTGTTGCTCTATCCATTGCTGTACAACTAATAATACAGACAGGAATAATGCCAGACATGACTAGCAGATGTAGGAGCACACAGAGGGGGTGTAGGAGATGCAGTGTTGCTCTATACATTGCTGTACATCTAATATTACAGACAGGAATAATGTCAGACATGAATAGCAGATGTAGGAGCACACAGCGGAGATCCAATAATACAGACAGGAATAATGCCAGACATGAATAGCAGATGTAGGAGCACACAGAGGGGGTGTAGGAGATGCAGTGTTGCTCTATCCATTGCTGTACAACTAATAATACAGACAGGAATAATGCCAGACATGAATAGCAGATGTAGGAGCACACAGAGGGGGTGTAGGAGATGCAGTGTTGCTCTATCCATTGCTGTACAACTAATAATACAGACAGGAATAATGCCAGACATGAATAGCAGATGTAGGAGCACACAGGGGGGATGTAGGAGATGCAGTGTTGCTCTATCCATTGCTGTACAATTAATAATACAGACAGGAATAATGCCAGACATGAATAGCAGATGTAGGAGCACACAGCGGGGATGTAGGAGATGCAGTGTTGCTCTATCCATTGCTGTACATCTAATAATACAGACAGGAATAATGCCAGGCATTAATAGCAGATGTAGGAGCACACAGCGGGGATCCAATAATACAGACAGGAATAATGCCAGACATGAATAGCAGATGTAGGAGCACACAGAGGGGATGTAGGAGATGCAGTGTTGCTCTATCCATTGCTGTACAACTAATAATACAGACAGGAATAATGCCAGACATGAATAGCAGATGTAGGAGCACACAGAGGGGGTGTAGGAGATGCAGTGTTGCTCTATACATTGCTGTACATCTAATATTACAGACAGGAATAATGTCAGACATGAATAGCAGATGTAGGAGCACACAGCGGAGATCCAATAATACAGACAGGAATAATGCCAGACATGAATAGCAGATGTAGGAGCACACAGAGGGGGTGTAGGAGATGCAGTGTTGCTCTATCCATTGCTGTACAACTAATAATACAGACAGGAATAATGCCAGACATGAATAGCAGATGTAGGAGCACACAGAGGGGGTGTAGGAGATGCAGTGTTGCTCTATCCATTGCTGTACAACTAATAATACAGACAGGAATAATGCCAGACATGAATAGCAGATGTAGGAGCACACAGGGGGGATGTAGGAGATGCAGTGTTGCTCTATCCATTGCTGTACAACTAATAATACAGACAGGAATAATGCCAGACATGAATAGCAGATGTAGGAGCACACAGAGGGGGTGTAGGAGATGCAGTGTTGCTCTATCAATTGCTGTACAACTAATAATACAGACAGGAATAATGCCAGACATGAATAGCAGATGTAGGAGCACACAGCGGGGATGTAGGGGATGCAGTGTTGCTCTATACATTGCTGTACATCTAATAATACAGACAGAAATAATGCCAGGCATGAATAGCAGATGTAGGAGCACACAGAGGGGATGTAGGGGATGCAGTGTTGCTCTATACATTGCTGTACATCTAATAATACAGACAGGAATAATGCCAGACATGAATAGCAGATGTAGGAGCACACAGCGGGGATGTAGGGGATGCAGTGTTGCTCTATACATTGCTGTACAACTAATAATACAGACAGGAATAATGCCAGGCATGAATAGCAGATGTAGGAGCACACAGAGGGGATGTAGGAGATGCAGTGTTGCTCTATACATTGCTCTACAACTAATAATACTGACAGGAATAATGCCAGACATGAATAGCAGATGTAGGAGCACACAGCGGGGATGTAGGGGATGCAGTATTGCTCTATACATTGCTGTACATCTAATATTACAGACAGGAATAATGCCAGGCATGAATAGCAGATGTAGGAGCACACAGCGGGGATGTAGGGGATGCAGTATTGCTCTATTCATTGCTGTACATGTAATAATACAGACAGGAATAATGCCAGACATGAATAGCAGATGTAGGAGCACACAGAGGGGATGTAGGGGATGCAGTATTGCTCTATACATTGCTGTACATCTAATAATACAGACAGGAATAATGCCAGGCATGAATAGCAGATGTAGGAGCACACAGAGGGGATGTAGGGGATGCAGTGTTGCTCTATACATTGCTGTACATCTAATAATACAGACAGGAATAATGCCAGGCATGAATAGCAGATGTAGGAGCACACAGCAGGGATCCAATAATACAGACAGGAATAGCAGATGTAGGAGCACAGAGTGGGGATGTAGGAGATGCAGTGTTACTTTATCCATTGCTGTACATCTAATAATACAGACAGGAATAATGCCAGACATGAATAGCAGATGTAGGAGCACAGAGCGGGGATGTAGGAGATGCAGTGTTGCTCTATACATTGCTGTACATCTAATAATACAGAGAGGAATAATGCCAGACAGGAATAGCAGATGTAGGAGCACACAGAGGGGATGTAGGAGATGCAGTGTTGCTCTATCCATTGCTGTACAATTAATAATACAGACAGGAATAATGCCAGACATGAATAGCAGATGTAGGAGCACACAGCGGGGATGTAGGAGATGCAGTGTTGCTCTATCCATTGCTGTACATCTAATAATACAGACAGGAATAATGCCAGGCATTAATAGCAGATGTAGGAGCACACAGCGGGGATCCAATAATACAGACAGGAATAATGCCAGACATGAATAGCAGATGTAGGAGCACACAGAGGGGATGTAGGAGATGCAGTGTTGCTCTATCCATTGCTGTACAACTAATAATACAGACAGGAATAATGCCAGACATGAATAGCAGATGTAGGAGCACACAGAGGGGGTGTAGGAGATGCAGTGTTGCTCTATACATTGCTGTACATCTAATATTACAGACAGGAATAATGTCAGACATGAATAGCAGATGTAGGAGCACACAGCGGAGATCCAATAATACAGACAGGAATAATGCCAGACATGAATAGCAGATGTAGGAGCACACAGAGGGGGTGTAGGAGATGCAGTGTTGCTCTATCCATTGCTGTACAACTAATAATACAGACAGGAATAATGCCAGACATGAATAGCAGATGTAGGAGCACACAGAGGGGGTGTAGGAGATGCAGTGTTGCTCTATCCATTGCTGTACAACTAATAATACAGACAGGAATAATGCCAGACATGAATAGCAGATGTAGGAGCACACAGGGGGGATGTAGGAGATGCAGTGTTGCTCTATCCATTGCTGTACAACTAATAATACAGACAGGAATAATGCCAGACATGAATAGCAGATGTAGGAGCACACAGAGGGGGTGTAGGAGATGCAGTGTTGCTCTATCAATTGCTGTACAACTAATAATACAGACAGGAATAATGCCAGACATGAATAGCAGATGTAGGAGCACACAGCGGGGATGTAGGGGATGCAGTGTTGCTCTATACATTGCTGTACATCTAATAATACAGACAGAAATAATGCCAGGCATGAATAGCAGATGTAGGAGCACACAGAGGGGATGTAGGGGATGCAGTGTTGCTCTATACATTGCTGTACATCTAATAATACAGACAGGAATAATGCCAGACATGAATAGCAGATGTAGGAGCACACAGCGGGGATGTAGGGGATGCAGTGTTGCTCTATACATTGCTGTACAACTAATAATACAGACAGGAATAATGCCAGGCATGAATAGCAGATGTAGGAGCACACAGAGGGGATGTAGGAGATGCAGTGTTGCTCTATACATTGCTCTACAACTAATAATACTGACAGGAATAATGCCAGACATGAATAGCAGATGTAGGAGCACACAGCGGGGATGTAGGGGATGCAGTATTGCTCTATACATTGCTGTACATCTATTATTACAGACAGGAATAATGCCAGGCATGAATAGCAGATGTAGGAGCACACAGAGGGGATGTAGGGGATGCAGTGTTGCTCTATACATTGCTGTACATCTAATAATACAGACAGGAATAATGCAAGGCATGAATAGCAGATGTAGGAGCACACAGCAGGGATCCAATAATACAGACAGAAATAGCAGATGTAGGAGCACAGAGTGGGGATGTAGGAGATGCAGTGTTACTTTATCCATTGCTGTACATCTAATAATACAGACAGGAATAATGCCAGACATGAATAGCAGATGTAGGAGCACAGAGCGGGGATGTAGGAGATGCAGTGTTGCTCTATACATTGCTGTACATCTAATAATACAGACAGGAATAATGCCAGGCATGAATAGCAGATGTAGGAGCACACAGCGGGGATGTAGGGGATGCAGTATTGCTCTATACATTGCTGTACATCTAATATTACAGACAGGAATAATGTCAGGCATGAATAGCAGATGTAGGAGCACACAGCGGGGATGTAGGGGATGCAGTATTGCTCTATTCATTGCTGTACATGTAATAATACAGACAGGAATAATGCCAGACATGAATAGCAGATGTAGGAGCACACAGAGGGGATGTAGGGGATGCAGTATTGCTCTATACATTGCTGTACATCTAATAATACAGACAGGAATAATGCCAGGCATGAATAGCAGATGTAGGAGCACACAGAGGGGATGTAGGGGATGCAGTGTTGCTCTATACATTGCTGTACATCTAATAATACAGACAGGAATAATGCCAGGCATGAATAGCAGATGTAGGAGCACACAGCAGGGATCCAATAATACAGACAGGAATAGCAGATGTAGGAGCACAGAGTGGGGATGTAGGAGATGCAGTGTTACTTTATCCATTGCTGTACATCTAATAATACAGACAGGAATAATGCCAGACATGAATAGCAGATGTAGGAGCACAGAGCGGGGATGTAGGAGATGCAGTGTTGCTCTATACATTGCTGTACATCTAATAATACAGAGAGGAATAATGCCAGACAGGAATAGCAGATGTAGGAGCACACAGAGGGGATGTAGGAGATGCAGTGTTGCTCTATCCATTGCTGTACAATTAATAATACAGACAGGAATAATGCCAGACATGAATAGCAGATGTAGGAGCACACAGCGGGGATGTAGGAGATGCAGTGTTGCTCTATCCATTGCTGTACATCTAATAATACAGACAGGAATAATGCCAGGCATTAATAGCAGATGTAGGAGCACACAGCGGGGATCCAATAATACAGACAGGAATAATGCCAGACATGAATAGCAGATGTAGGAGCACACAGAGGGGATGTAGGAGATGCAGTGTTGCTCTATCCATTGCTGTACAACTAATAATACAGACAGGAATAATGCCAGACATGAATAGCAGATGTAGGAGCACACAGAGGGGGTGTAGGAGATGCAGTGTTGCTCTATACATTGCTGTACATCTAATATTACAGACAGGAATAATGTCAGACATGAATAGCAGATGTAGGAGCACACAGCGGAGATCCAATAATACAGACAGGAATAATGCCAGACATGAATAGCAGATGTAGGAGCACACAGAGGGGGTGTAGGAGATGCAGTGTTGCTCTATCCATTGCTGTACAACTAATAATACAGACAGGAATAATGCCAGACATGAATAGCAGATGTAGGAGCACACAGAGGGGGTGTAGGAGATGCAGTGTTGCTCTATCCATTGCTGTACAACTAATAATACAGACAGGAATAATGCCAGACATGAATAGCAGATGTAGGAGCACACAGGGGGGATGTAGGAGATGCAGTGTTGCTCTATCCATTGCTGTACAACTAATAATACAGACAGGAATAATGCCAGACATGAATAGCAGATGTAGGAGCACACAGAGGGGGTGTAGGAGATGCAGTGTTGCTCTATCAATTGCTGTACAACTAATAATACAGACAGGAATAATGCCAGACATGAATAGCAGATGTAGGAGCACACAGCGGGGATGTAGGGGATGCAGTGTTGCTCTATACATTGCTGTACATCTAATAATACAGACAGAAATAATGCCAGGCATGAATAGCAGATGTAGGAGCACACAGAGGGGATGTAGGGGATGCAGTGTTGCTCTATACATTGCTGTACATCTAATAATACAGACAGGAATAATGCCAGACATGAATAGCAGATGTAGGAGCACACAGCGGGGATGTAGGGGATGCAGTGTTGCTCTATACATTGCTGTACAACTAATAATACAGACAGGAATAATGCCAGGCATGAATAGCAGATGTAGGAGCACACAGAGGGGATGTAGGAGATGCAGTGTTGCTCTATACATTGCTCTACAACTAATAATACTGACAGGAATAATGCCAGACATGAATAGCAGATGTAGGAGCACACAGCGGGGATGTAGGGGATGCAGTATTGCTCTATACATTGCTGTACATCTAATATTACAGACAGGAATAATGCCAGGCATGAATAGCAGATGTAGGAGCACACAGCGGGGATGTAGGGGATGCAGTATTGCTCTATTCATTGCTGTACATGTAATAATACAGACAGGAATAATGCCAGACATGAATAGCAGATGTAGGAGCACACAGAGGGGATGTAGGGGATGCAGTATTGCTCTATACATTGCTGTACATCTAATAATACAGACAGGAATAATGCCAGGCATGAATAGCAGATGTAGGAGCACACAGAGGGGATGTAGGGGATGCAGTGTTGCTCTATACATTGCTGTACATCTAATAATACAGACAGGAATAATGCCAGGCATGAATAGCAGATGTAGGAGCACACAGCAGGGATCCAATAATACAGACAGGAATAGCAGATGTAGGAGCACAGAGTGGGGATGTAGGAGATGCAGTGTTACTTTATCCATTGCTGTACATCTAATAATACAGACAGGAATAATGCCAGACATGAATAGCAGATGTAGGAGCACAGAGCGGGGATGTAGGAGATGCAGTGTTGCTCTATACATTGCTGTACATCTAATAATACAGAGAGGAATAATGCCAGACAGGAATAGCAGATGTAGGAGCACACAGAGGGGATGTAGGAGATGCAGTGTTGCTCTATCCATTGCTGTACAATTAATAATACAGACAGGAATAATGCCAGACATGAATAGCAGATGTAGGAGCACACAGCGGGGATGTAGGAGATGCAGTGTTGCTCTATCCATTGCTGTACATCTAATAATACAGACAGGAATAATGCCAGGCATTAATAGCAGATGTAGGAGCACACAGCGGGGATCCAATAATACAGACAGGAATAATGCCAGACATGAATAGCAGATGTAGGAGCACACAGAGGGGATGTAGGAGATGCAGTGTTGCTCTATCCATTGCTGTACAACTAATAATACAGACAGGAATAATGCCAGACATGAATAGCAGATGTAGGAGCACACAGAGGGGGTGTAGGAGATGCAGTGTTGCTCTATACATTGCTGTACATCTAATATTACAGACAGGAATAATGTCAGACATGAATAGCAGATGTAGGAGCACACAGCGGAGATCCAATAATACAGACAGGAATAATGCCAGACATGAATAGCAGATGTAGGAGCACACAGAGGGGGTGTAGGAGATGCAGTGTTGCTCTATCCATTGCTGTACAACTAATAATACAGACAGGAATAATGCCAGACATGAATAGCAGATGTAGGAGCACACAGAGGGGGTGTAGGAGATGCAGTGTTGCTCTATCCATTGCTGTACAACTAATAATACAGACAGGAATAATGCCAGACATGAATAGCAGATGTAGGAGCACACAGGGGGGATGTAGGAGATGCAGTGTTGCTCTATCCATTGCTGTACAACTAATAATACAGACAGGAATAATGCCAGACATGAATAGCAGATGTAGGAGCACACAGAGGGGGTGTAGGAGATGCAGTGTTGCTCTATCAATTGCTGTACAACTAATAATACAGACAGGAATAATGCCAGACATGAATAGCAGATGTAGGAGCACACAGCGGGGATGTAGGGGATGCAGTGTTGCTCTATACATTGCTGTACATCTAATAATACAGACAGAAATAATGCCAGGCATGAATAGCAGATGTAGGAGCACACAGAGGGGATGTAGGGGATGCAGTGTTGCTCTATACATTGCTGTACATCTAATAATACAGACAGGAATAATGCCAGACATGAATAGCAGATGTAGGAGCACACAGCGGGGATGTAGGGGATGCAGTGTTGCTCTATACATTGCTGTACAACTAATAATACAGACAGGAATAATGCCAGGCATGAATAGCAGATGTAGGAGCACACAGAGGGGATGTAGGAGATGCAGTGTTGCTCTATACATTGCTCTACAACTAATAATACTGACAGGAATAATGCCAGACATGAATAGCAGATGTAGGAGCACACAGCGGGGATGTAGGGGATGCAGTATTGCTCTATACATTGCTGTACATCTATTATTACAGACAGGAATAATGCCAGGCATGAATAGCAGATGTAGGAGCACACAGAGGGGATGTAGGGGATGCAGTGTTGCTCTATACATTGCTGTACATCTAATAATACAGACAGGAATAATGCAAGGCATGAATAGCAGATGTAGGAGCACACAGCAGGGATCCAATAATACAGACAGAAATAGCAGATGTAGGAGCACAGAGTGGGGATGTAGGAGATGCAGTGTTACTTTATCCATTGCTGTACATCTAATAATACAGACAGGAATAATGCCAGACATGAATAGCAGATGTAGGAGCACAGAGCGGGGATGTAGGAGATGCAGTGTTGCTCTATACATTGCTGTACATCTAATAATACAGACAGGAATAATGCCAGGCATGAATAGCAGATGTAGGAGCACACAGCGGGGATGTAGGGGATGCAGTATTGCTCTATACATTGCTGTACATCTAATATTACAGACAGGAATAATGTCAGGCATGAATAGCAGATGTAGGAGCACACAGCGGGGATGTAGGGGATGCAGTATTGCTCTATTCATTGCTGTACATGTAATAATACAGACAGGAATAATGCCAGACATGAATAGCAGATGTAGGAGCACACAGAGGGGATGTAGGGGATGCAGTATTGCTCTATACATTGCTGTACATCTAATAATACAGACAGGAATAATGCCAGGCATGAATAGCAGATGTAGGAGCACACAGAGGGGATGTAGGGGATGCAGTGTTGCTCTATACATTGCTGTACATCTAATAATACAGACAGGAATAATGCCAGGCATGAATAGCAGATGTAGGAGCACACAGCAGGGATCCAATAATACAGACAGGAATAGCAGATGTAGGAGCACAGAGTGGGGATGTAGGAGATGCAGTGTTACTTTATCCATTGCTGTACATCTAATAATACAGACAGGAATAATGCCAGACATGAATAGCAGATGTAGGAGCACAGAGCGGGGATGTAGGAGATGCAGTGTTGCTCTATACATTGCTGTACATCTAATAATACAGAGAGGAATAATGCCAGACAGGAATAGCAGATGTAGGAGCACACAGAGGGGATGTAGGAGATGCAGTGTTGCTCTATCCATTGCTGTACAATTAATAATACAGACAGGAATAATGCCAGACATGAATAGCAGATGTAGGAGCACACAGCGGGGATGTAGGAGATGCAGTGTTGCTCTATCCATTGCTGTACATCTAATAATACAGACAGGAATAATGCCAGGCATTAATAGCAGATGTAGGAGCACACAGCGGGGATCCAATAATACAGACAGGAATAATGCCAGACATGAATAGCAGATGTAGGAGCACACAGAGGGGATGTAGGAGATGCAGTGTTGCTCTATCCATTGCTGTACAACTAATAATACAGACAGGAATAATGCCAGACATGAATAGCAGATGTAGGAGCACACAGAGGGGGTGTAGGAGATGCAGTGTTGCTCTATACATTGCTGTACATCTAATATTACAGACAGGAATAATGTCAGACATGAATAGCAGATGTAGGAGCACACAGCGGAGATCCAATAATACAGACAGGAATAATGCCAGACATGAATAGCAGATGTAGGAGCACACAGAGGGGGTGTAGGAGATGCAGTGTTGCTCTATCCATTGCTGTACAACTAATAATACAGACAGGAATAATGCCAGACATGAATAGCAGATGTAGGAGCACACAGAGGGGGTGTAGGAGATGCAGTGTTGCTCTATCCATTGCTGTACAACTAATAATACAGACAGGAATAATGCCAGACATGAATAGCAGATGTAGGAGCACACAGGGGGGATGTAGGAGATGCAGTGTTGCTCTATCCATTGCTGTACAACTAATAATACAGACAGGAATAATGCCAGACATGAATAGCAGATGTAGGAGCACACAGAGGGGGTGTAGGAGATGCAGTGTTGCTCTATCAATTGCTGTACAACTAATAATACAGACAGGAATAATGCCAGACATGAATAGCAGATGTAGGAGCACACAGCGGGGATGTAGGGGATGCAGTGTTGCTCTATACATTGCTGTACATCTAATAATACAGACAGAAATAATGCCAGGCATGAATAGCAGATGTAGGAGCACACAGAGGGGATGTAGGGGATGCAGTGTTGCTCTATACATTGCTGTACATCTAATAATACAGACAGGAATAATGCCAGACATGAATAGCAGATGTAGGAGCACACAGCGGGGATGTAGGGGATGCAGTGTTGCTCTATACATTGCTGTACAACTAATAATACAGACAGGAATAATGCCAGGCATGAATAGCAGATGTAGGAGCACACAGAGGGGATGTAGGAGATGCAGTGTTGCTCTATACATTGCTCTACAACTAATAATACTGACAGGAATAATGCCAGACATGAATAGCAGATGTAGGAGCACACAGCGGGGATGTAGGGGATGCAGTATTGCTCTATACATTGCTGTACATCTAATATTACAGACAGGAATAATGCCAGGCATGAATAGCAGATGTAGGAGCACACAGCGGGGATGTAGGGGATGCAGTATTGCTCTATTCATTGCTGTACATGTAATAATACAGACAGGAATAATGCCAGACATGAATAGCAGATGTAGGAGCACACAGAGGGGATGTAGGGGATGCAGTATTGCTCTATACATTGCTGTACATCTAATAATACAGACAGGAATAATGCCAGGCATGAATAGCAGATGTAGGAGCACACAGAGGGGATGTAGGGGATGCAGTGTTGCTCTATACATTGCTGTACATCTAATAATACAGACAGGAATAATGCCAGGCATGAATAGCAGATGTAGGAGCACACAGCAGGGATCCAATAATACAGACAGGAATAGCAGATGTAGGAGCACAGAGTGGGGATGTAGGAGATGCAGTGTTACTTTATCCATTGCTGTACATCTAATAATACAGACAGGAATAATGCCAGACATGAATAGCAGATGTAGGAGCACAGAGCGGGGATGTAGGAGATGCAGTGTTGCTCTATACATTGCTGTACATCTAATAATACAGAGAGGAATAATGCCAGACAGGAATAGCAGATGTAGGAGCACACAGAGGGGATGTAGGAGATGCAGTGTTGCTCTATCCATTGCTGTACAATTAATAATACAGACAGGAATAATGCCAGACATGAATAGCAGATGTAGGAGCACACAGCGGGGATGTAGGAGATGCAGTGTTGCTCTATCCATTGCTGTACATCTAATAATACAGACAGGAATAATGCCAGGCATTAATAGCAGATGTAGGAGCACACAGCGGGGATCCAATAATACAGACAGGAATAATGCCAGACATGAATAGCAGATGTAGGAGCACACAGAGGGGATGTAGGAGATGCAGTGTTGCTCTATCCATTGCTGTACAACTAATAATACAGACAGGAATAATGCCAGACATGAATAGCAGATGTAGGAGCACACAGAGGGGGTGTAGGAGATGCAGTGTTGCTCTATACATTGCTGTACATCTAATATTACAGACAGGAATAATGTCAGACATGAATAGCAGATGTAGGAGCACACAGCGGAGATCCAATAATACAGACAGGAATAATGCCAGACATGAATAGCAGATGTAGGAGCACACAGAGGGGGTGTAGGAGATGCAGTGTTGCTCTATCCATTGCTGTACAACTAATAATACAGACAGGAATAATGCCAGACATGAATAGCAGATGTAGGAGCACACAGAGGGGGTGTAGGAGATGCAGTGTTGCTCTATCCATTGCTGTACAACTAATAATACAGACAGGAATAATGCCAGACATGAATAGCAGATGTAGGAGCACACAGGGGGGATGTAGGAGATGCAGTGTTGCTCTATCCATTGCTGTACAACTAATAATACAGACAGGAATAATGCCAGACATGAATAGCAGATGTAGGAGCACACAGAGGGGGTGTAGGAGATGCAGTGTTGCTCTATCAATTGCTGTACATCTAATAATACAGACAGGAATAATGCCAGACATGAATAGCAGATGTAGGAGCACACAGCGGGGATGTAGGGGATGCAGTGTTGCTCTATACATTGCTGTACATCTAATAATACAGACAGAAATAATGCCAGGCATGAATAGCAGATGTAGGAGCACACAGAGGGGATGTAGGGGATGCAGTGTTGCTCTATACATTGCTGTACATCTAATAATACAGACAGGAATAATGCCAGACATGAATAGCAGATGTAGGAGCACACAGCGGGGATGTAGGGGATGCAGTGTTGCTCTATACATTGCTGTACAACTAATAATACAGACAGGAATAATGCCAGGCATGAATAGCAGATGTAGGAGCACACAGAGGGGATGTAGGAGATGCAGTGTTGCTCTATACATTGCTCTACAACTAATAATACTGACAGGAATAATGCCAGACATGAATAGCAGATGTAGGAGCACACAGCGGGGATGTAGGGGATGCAGTATTGCTCTATACATTGCTGTACATCTAATATTACAGACAGGAATAATGCCAGGCATGAATAGCAGATGTAGGAGCACACAGAGGGGATGTAGGGGATGCAGTGTTGCTCTATACATTGCTGTACATCTAATAATACAGACAGGAATAATGCAAGGCATGAATAGCAGATGTAGGAGCACACAGCAGGGATCCAATAATACAGACAGAAATAGCAGATGTAGGAGCACAGAGTGGGGATGTAGGAGATGCAGTGTTACTTTATCCATTGCTGTACATCTAATAATACAGACAGGAATAATGCCAGACATGAATAGCAGATGTAGGAGCACAGAGCGGGGATGTAGGAGATGCAGTGTTGCTCTATACATTGCTGTACATCTAATAATACAGACAGGAATAATGCCAGGCATGAATAGCAGATGTAGGAGCACACAGAGGGGATGTAGGAGATGCAGTGTTACTTTATCCATTGCTGTACATCTAATAATACAGACAGGAATAATGCCAGACATGAATAGCAGATGTAGGAGCACAGAGCGGGGATGTAGGAGATGCAGTGTTGCTCTATACATTGCTGTACAACTAATAATACAGACAGGAATAATGCCAGACATGAATAGCAGATGTAGGAGCACACAGCGGGGATGTAGGGGATGCAGTATTGCTCTATTCATTGCTGTACATGTAATAATACAGACAGGAATAATGCCAGACATGAATAGCAGATGTAGGAGCACACAGAGGGGATGTAGGGGATGCAGTCTTGCTCTATACATTGCTGTACATCTAATAATACAGACAGGAATAATGCCAGGCATGAATAGCAGATGTAGGAGCACACAGAGGGGATGTAGGGGATGCAGTGTTGCTCTATACATTGCTGTACATCTAATAATTCAGACAGGAATAATGCCAGGCATGAATAGCAGATGTAGGAGCACACAGCAGGGATCCAATAATACAGACAGGAATAGCAGATGTAGGAGCACAGAGTGGGGATGTAGGAGATGCAGTGTTACTTTATCCATTGCTGTACATCTAATAATACAGACAGGAATAATGCCAGACAGGAATAGCAGATGTAGGAGCACACAGAGGGGATGTAGGAGATGCAGTGCTGCTCTATCCATTGCTGTACAATTAATAATACAGACAGGAATAATGCCAGACATGAATAGCAGATGTAGGAGCACACAGCGGGGATGTAGGAGATGCAGTGTTGCTCTATCCATTGCTGTACATCTAATAATACAGACAGGAATAATGCCAGGCATTAATAGCAGATGTAGGAGCACACAGCGGGGATCCAATAATACAGACAGGAATAATGCCAGACATGAATAGCAGATGTAGGAGCACACAGAGGGGATGTAGGAGATGCAGTGTTGCTCTATCCATTGCTGTACAACTAATAATACAGACAGGAATAATGCCAGACATGAATAGCAGATGTAGGAGCACACAGAGGGGGTGTAGGAGATGCAGTGTTGCTCTATCCATTGCTGTACAACTAATAATACAGACAGGAATAATGCCAGACATGAATAGCAGATGTAGGAGCACACAGAGGGGATGTAGGAGATGCAGTGTTGCTCTATCCATTGCTGTACAACTAATAATACAGACAGGAATAATGCCAGACATGAATAGCAGATGTAGGAGCACACAGAGGGGGTGTAGGAGATGCAGTGTTGCTCTATCCATTGCTGTACAACTAATAATACAGACAGGAATAATGCCAGACATGAATAGCAGATGTAGGAGCACACAGCGGGGATGTAGGGGATGCAGTGTTGCTCTATCCATTGCTGTACAACTAATAATACAGACAGGAATAATGTCAGACATGAATAGCAGATGTAGGAGCACACAGAGGGGATGTAGGGGATGCAGTATTGCTCTATCCATTGCTGTACAACTAATAATACAGACAGGAATAATGCCAGACATGAATAGCAGATGTAGGAGCACACAGCGGGGATGTAGGGGATGCAGTGTTGTTCTATACATTGCTGTACAACTAATAATACAGACAGGAATAATGCCAGACATGAATAGCAGATGTAGGAGCACACAGCGGGGATCCAATAATACAGACAGGATTAATGGCAGGCATGAATAGCAGATGTTGGAGCACACAGAGGGGATCTAATAATACAGACAGGAATAATGCCAGACATGAATAGCAGATGTAGGAGCACACAGCGGGGATGTAGGGGATGCAGTGTTGCTCTATACATTGCTGTACAACTAATAATACAGACAGGAATAATGCCAGGCATGAATAGCAGATGTAGGAGCACACAGTGGGGATGTAGGAGATGCTGTGTACTCTATCCATTACTGTACATCTAATAATACAGACAGGAATAATGCCAGACATGAATAGCAGATGTAGGAGCACACAGAGGGGATGTAGGAGATGCAGTGTTGCTCTATCCATTGCTGTACATCTAATAATACTGACAGGAATAATGCCAGACATGAATAGCAGATGTAGGAGCACACAGAGGGGATGTAGGGGATGCAGTGTTGCTCTATACATTGCTGTACAACTAATAATACAGACAGGAATAATGCCAGACATGAATAGCAGATGTAGGAGCACACAGCGGGGATGTAGGGGATGCAGTGTTGCTCTATCCATTGCTGTACAACTAATAATACAGACAGGAATAATGCCAGACATGAATAGCAGATGTAGGAGCACACAGCGGGGATGTAGGGGATGCAGTGTTGTTCTATACATTGCTGTACAACTAATAATACAGACAGGAATAATGCCAGACATGAATAGCAGATGTAGGAGCACACAGCGGGGATGTAGGGGATGCAGTGTTGCTCTATACATTGCTGTACATCTAATATAACAGACAGGAATAATGCCAGACATGAATAGCAGATGTAGGAGCACACAGCGGGGATGTAGGGGATGCAGTATTGCTCTATTCATTGCTGTACATGTAATAATACAGACAGGAATAATGCCAGACATGAATAGCAGATGTAGGAGCACACAGAGGGGATGTAGGGGATGCAGTATTGCTCTATACATTGCTGTACATCTAATAATAGAGACAGGAATAATGCCAGGCATGAATAGCAGATGTAGGAGCACACAGAGGGGATGTAGGGGATGCAGTGTTGCTCTATACATTGCTATACATCTAATAATACAGACAGGAATAATGCCAGGCATGAATAGCAGATGTAGGAGCACACAGCAGGGATCCAATAATACAGACAGGAATAGCAGATGTAGGAGCACAGAGTGGGGATGTAGGAGATGCAGTGTTACTTTATCCATTGCTGTACATCTAATAATACAGACAGGAATAATGCCAGACATGAATAGCAGATGTAGGAGCACAGAGCGGGGATGTAGGAGATGCAGTGTTGCTCTATACATTGCTGTACATCTAATAATACAGACAGGAATAATGCCAGACATGAATAGCAGATGTAGGAGCACACAGAGGGGATGTAGGGGATGCAGTGTTGCTCTATACATTGCTGTACATCTAATAATACAGACAGGAATAATGCCAGGCATGAATAGCAGATGTAGGAGCACACAGCAGGGATCCAATAATACAGACAGGAATAGCAGATGTAGGAGCACAGAGTGGGGATGTAGGAGATGCAGTGTTACTTTATCCATTGCTGTACATCTAATAATACAGACAGGAATAATGCCAGACATGAATAGCAGATGTAGGAGCACACAGCGGGGATGTAGGGGATGCAGTGTTACTTTATCCATTGCTGTACATCTAATAATACAGACAGGAATAATGCCAGACATGAATAGCAGATGTAGGAGCACAGAGCGGGGATGTAGGAGATGCAGTGTTGCTCTATACATTGCTGTACATCTAATAATACAGACAGGAATAATGCCAGACAGGAATAGCAGATGTAGGAGCACACAGAGGGGATGTAGGAGATGCAGTGTTGCTCTATACATTGCTGTACAACTAATAATACAGACAGGAATAGTGTCAGACATGAATAGCAGATGTAGGAGCACACAGAGGGGATGTACGGGATGCAGTATTGCTCTATCCATTGCTGTACAACTAATAATACAGACAGGAATAATGCCAGACATGAATAGCAGATGTAGGAGCACACAGAGGGGATGTAGGAGATGCAGTGTTGCTCTATCCATTGCTGTACAACTAATAATACAGACAGGAATAATGCCAGACATGAATAGCAGATGTAGGAGCACACAGCGGGGATGTAGGGGATGCAGTGTTGCTCTATACATTGCTGTACAACTAATAATACAGACAGGAATAATGCCAGCTATGAATAGCAGATGTAGGAGCACACAGAGGGGATGTAGGAGATGCAGTGTTGCTCTATACTTTGCTCTACAACTAATAATACTGACAGGAATAATGTCAGACATGAATAGCAGATGTAGGAGCACACAGAGGGGATGTAGGGGATGCAGTATTGCTCTATCCATTGCTGTACAACTAATAATACAGACAGGAATAATGCCAGACATAAATAGCAGATGTAGAAGCACACAGCGGGGATGTAGGGGATGCAGTGTTGTTCTATACATTGCTGTACAACTAATAATACAGACAGGAATAATGCCAGACATGAATAGCAGATGTAGGAGCACACAGCGGGGATGTAGGGGATGCAGTGTTGCTCTATACATTGCTGTACATCTAATAATACAGACAGGAATAATGCCAGACATGAATAGCAGATGTAGGAGCACACAGCGGGGATGTAGGGGATGCAGTATTGCTCTATTCATTGCTGTACATGTAATAATACAGACAGGAATAATGCCAGACATGAATAGCAGATGTAGGAGCACACAGAGGGGATGTAGGGGATGCAGTATTGCTCTATACATTGCTGTACATCTAATAATACAGACAGGAATAATGCCAGGCATGAATAGCAGATGTAGGAGCACACAGAGGGGATGTAGGGGATGCAGTGTTGCTCTATACATTGCTGTACATCTAATAATACAGACAGGAATAATGCCAGGCATGAATAGCAGATGTAGGAGCACACAGCAGGGATCCAATAATACAGACAGGAATAGCAGATGTAGGAGCACAGAGTGGGGATGTAGGAGATGCAGTGTTACTTTATCCATTGCTGTACATCTAATAATACAGACAGGAATAATGCCAGACATGAATAGCAGATGTAGGAGCACAGAGCGGGGATGTAGGAGATGCAGTGTTGCTCTATACATTGCTGTACATCTAATAATACAGAGAGGAATAATGCCAGACAGGAATAGCAGATGTAGGAGCACACAGAGGGGATGTAGGAGATGCAGTGTTGCTCTATCCATTGCTGTACAATTAATAATACAGACAGGAATAATGCCAGACATGAATAGCAGATGTAGGAGCACACAGCGGGGATGTAGGAGATGCAGTGTTGCTCTATCCATTGCTGTACATCTAATAATACAGACAGGAATAATGCCAGGCATTAATAGCAGATGTAGGAGCACACAGCGGGGATCCAATAATACAGACAGGAATAATGCCAGACATGAATAGCAGATGTAGGAGCACACAGAGGGGATGTAGGAGATGCAGTGTTGCTCTATCCATTGCTGTACAACTAATAATACAGACAGGAATAATGCCAGACATGAATAGCAGATGTAGGAGCACACAGAGGGGGTGTAGGAGATGCAGTGTTGCTCTATACATTGCTGTACATCTAATATTACAGACAGGAATAATGTCAGACATGAATAGCAGATGTAGGAGCACACAGCGGAGATCCAATAATACAGACAGGAATAATGCCAGACATGAATAGCAGATGTAGGAGCACACAGAGGGGGTGTAGGAGATGCAGTGTTGCTCTATCCATTGCTGTACAACTAATAATACAGACAGGAATAATGCCAGACATGAATAGCAGATGTAGGAGCACACAGAGGGGGTGTAGGAGATGCAGTGTTGCTCTATCCATTGCTGTACAACTAATAATACAGACAGGAATAATGCCAGACATGAATAGCAGATGTAGGAGCACACAGGGGGGATGTAGGAGATGCAGTGTTGCTCTATCCATTGCTGTACAACTAATAATACAGACAGGAATAATGCCAGACATGAATAGCAGATGTAGGAGCACACAGAGGGGGTGTAGGAGATGCAGTGTTGCTCTATCAATTGCTGTACAACTAATAATACAGACAGGAATAATGCCAGACATGAATAGCAGATGTAGGAGCACACAGAGGGGGTGTAGGAGATACAGTGTTGCTCTATACATTGCTGTACATCTAATAATACAGACAGGAATAATGCCAGGCATGAATAGCAGATGTAGGAGCACACAGAGGGGATGTAGGAGATGCAGTGTTGCTCTATCCATTGCTGTACATCTAATAATACAGACAGGAATAATGCCAGACATGAATAGCAGATGTAGGAGCACACAGCGGGGATGTAGGGGATGCAGTGTTGCTCTATACATTGCTGTACAACTAATAATACTGACAGTAATAATGCCAGACAGGAATAGCAGATGTAGGAGCACACAGCGGGGATGTAGGGGATGCAGTGTTGCTCTATACATTGCTGTACAACTAATAATACTGACAGGAATAATGCCAGACAGGAATAGCAGATGTAGGAGCACACAGAGGGGATGTAGGGGATGCAGTGTTGCTCTATACATTGCTGTACAACTAATAATACTGACAGGAATAATGCCAGACAGGAATAGCAGATGTAGGAGCACACAGCGGGGATGTAGGGGATGCAGTGTTGCTCTATACATTGCTCTACAACTAATAATACTGACAGGAATAATGCCAGACATGAATAGCAGATGTAGGAGCACACAGCGGGGATGTAGGAGATGCAGTGTTGCTCTATCCATTGCTGTACATCTAATAATACAGACAGGAATAATGCCAGACATGAATAGCAGATGTAGGAGCACACAGAGGGGATGTAGGGGATGCAGTGTTGCTCTATCCATTGCTGTACATCTAATAATACAGACAGGAATAATGCCAGACATGAATAGCAGATGTAGGAGCACACAGAGCGGATGTAGGAGATGCAGTGTTGTTCTATACATTGCTGTACAACTAATAATACAGACAGGAATAATGCCAGACATGAATAGCAGATGTAGGAGCACACAGTGGGGATCCAATAATACAGACAGGAATAATGCCAGACATGAATAGCAGATGTAGGAGCACACAGCGGGGATGTAGGAGATGCAGTGTTGCTCTATCCATTACTGTACATCTAATAATACAGACAGGAATAATGCCAGACATGAATAGCAGATGTAGGAGCACACAGCGGGGATGTAGGGGATGCAGTGTTGCTCTATACATTGCTGTACATCTAATAATACAGACAGGAATAATGCCAGGCATGAATAGCAGATGTAGGAGCACACAGCGGGGATGTAGGGGATGCAATATTGCTCTATACATTGCTGTACAACTAATAATACAGACAGGAATAATGCCAGACATGAAAAGCAGATGTAGGAGCACACAGCGGGGATGTAGGGGATGCAATATTGCTCTATACATTGCTGTACAACTAATAATACAGACAGGAATAATGCCAGACATGAAAAGCAGATGTAGGAGCACACAGCGGGGATGTAGGAGATGCAATATTGCTCTATACATTGTTGTACATCTAATAATACAGACAGGAATAATGCCAGGCATGAATAGCAGATGTAGGAGCACACAGCGGGGATCCAATAATACAGACAGGAATAATGCCAGACATGACTAGCAGATATAGGAGCACACAGCGGGGATGTAGGAGATGCAGTGTTGCTCTATCCATTGCTGTACATCTAATAATACAGACAGGAATAATGCCAGACATGAATAGCAGATGTAGGAGCACACAGAGGGGATGTAGGGGATGCAGTGTTGCTCTATCCATTGCTGTACATCTAATAATACAGACAGGAATAATGCCAGACATGAATAGCAGATGTAGGAGCACACAGAGCGGATGTAGGAGATGCAGTGTTGTTCTATACATTGCTGTACAACTAATAATACAGACAGGAATAATGCCAGACATGAATAGCAGATGTAGGAGCACACAGTGGGGATCCAATAATACAGACAGGAATAATGCCAGACATGAATAGCAGATGTAGGAGCACACAGCGGGGATGTAGGAGATGCAGTGTTGCTCTATCCATTACTGTACATCTAATAATACAGACAGGAATAATGCCAGACATGAATAGCAGATGTAGGAGCACACAGCGGGGATGTAGGGGATGCAGTGTTGCTCTATACATTGCTGTACATCTAATAATACAGACAGGAATAATGCCAGGCATGAATAGCAGATGTAGGAGCACACAGCGGGGATGTAGGGGATGCAATATTGCTCTATACATTGCTGTACAACTAATAATACAGACAGGAATAATGCCAGACATGAAAAGCAGATGTAGGAGCACACAGCGGGGATGTAGGGGATGCAATATTGCTCTATACATTGCTGTACAACTAATAATACAGACAGGAATAATGCCAGACATGAAAAGCAGATGTAGGAGCACACAGCGGGGATGTAGGAGATGCAATATTGCTCTATACATTGTTGTACATCTAATAATACAGACAGGAATAATGCCAGGCATGAATAGCAGATGTAGGAGCACACAGCGGGGATCCAATAATACAGACAGGAATAATGCCAGACATGACTAGCAGATATAGGAGCACACAGCGGGGATGTAGGGGATGCAATATTGCTCTATACATTGCTGTACATCTAATAATACAGATAGGAATAATGCCAGGCATGACTAGCAGATATAGGAGCACACAGCGGGGATGTAGGGGATGCAATATTGCTCTATACATTGCTGTACATCTAATAATACAGACAGGAATAATACAGACAGGAATAGCAGGTGTAGGAGTGGTGCTCACCTCCGATGTCGGTCTCTACATGCCGTGCAGTGATGTTCCCGCCTCCGGCAGCAGTGAAGGCTTGCAGCGCGATGCTGTAGTTGGTTCCATACTGGAGGGCGAGTCTCCGCTCTGTCACATTGGGGGGCATCCAGAGAGACGTGTCCTCCGAGAACGACTCGTTATAATTCCTCCAAGCCGAGATATTCATCTGCAAAGAGTAGCAGCTTATCACGGGATTCATGACCAGACAAAAAGCTTGCGAGTCACATGTGCCAGTCAGGAAACAAGCCATAGAAATATTAAATAAAAAAATGGCATGTTGTCAGTGGCGACCCCGACACGCGTAGTGAATTAGGTGATGTCATCATGTTTGGGGATTCGCAATGAGGCAACAACTGTCTGAATGGGAAACAGCTGCAGTTTAAAAAAAAAGATTTTTTTTCCCCCCAAAAAAACGACTTATTGTAAAATAAAAGTTTGTTCCCGGTATTGGCCATAACATACACAGTACATTTATTTATTTATTTATTTATTGTATTTATAAAGCGCCAACATATTACGCAGCGCTGAACATTAATTTAGGTTACAGACAATATTTAGGGGTGACATACAGCAGTATGACAATTTAGGATACAAGAAAACCAGATCACACACCATAGTATGAGTACCAGGTAATGCTTAGTCACTGGATGGAGCATGGAGATCACACAGCACAGTATGAGTACAAGGTAATGCTTAGTCACTGGATGGAGCATGGAGATCACACAGCACAGTATGAGTACAAGGTAATGCTTAGTCACTGGATGGGAGCATGGAGATCACACAGCACAGTATGAGTACAAGGTAATGCTTAGTCAGTCACTGGATGGAGCATGGAGATTAGGCAAGTTAGGTTCACTCAGATGCATAGCATGGGTTCACAGTAATGGAGGTGCATGATCAGGTAGGACACAAAAGGAGGAGGACCCTGCCCAAAGGCTTACAATCTAGAGGGAGAGGTAAGGACACGAATGGTAGGGGACCAGAGTTCAGCTGTAGGTTTAGAGCACTTGTGAGGGGTAGTAGGCCAGAGTGAAAAGGTGAGTTTTAAGGGCTTTCTTGAAGATGTTGAAGGAGGGGGCTGCCCTAATGGGTGGAGGTAGGGAGTTCTATAGTGTTGGAGCAGCTCTTGAGAAGTCCTGGAGGCGTGCATGGGACTGGGTGATGCGGGGGGTGGTTAGGCGAAGTTCATTGGAAGAGCGGAGTGAGCGGCTAGGTGTGTACCTCTGAGTAAGATCGGAAATGTAGGTTGGACAGGTTTTGTGGACAGATTTGTAGGTCAGGCACAGTATCTTGAATCTGATTCTGGACTGGATAGGAAGCCAGTGGAGGGATTCAAGGAGGGGATCCGCCGTGGTGGAGCGATGGGAGCAGTGGATAATTCTGGCTGCCGCATTCATGATGGACTGCAGTGGGGCTGTTCGGGTCATAGGGAGACCAGACAGCAGGGCATTGCAGTAGTCAAGGCGGGAAATTATGAGGGCATGGATGAGGAGTTTGGTAGTGGCAGAGGTCAGGAAAAGGCGAATCTTACAGATGTTACGAAGGTGGAAGTTGCAGGACTTTGTGAGGTTTTGGATGTGGGAAGTGAAGGAGAGTGCGGAGTCCAGGGTGACACCCAGACAGCGGGCTTGAGAGGTAGGGCGAATGGTAGTGTGGTTAACAGTGACATGCACATCTGGGAGGTTCATGGATGGCCGGGGTGGGAAGATCATAAATTCCGTTTTGTCTAGATTTAGTTTCAGGAACCTAGCGGACATCCAGGAGGAGATGGCTGATAGGCAGGAGGAGACATTGTCCATGGTAGTGGTGGATATGTCAGGGGTGTGGAGGTAGATCTGGGTGTCATCTGCATACAGATGATAGTTAAAACCCATGGAGGAGATAACCTTGCCAATGGAGGATGTGTATAGGGTGAACAGTAGGGGGCCAAGGACCGAACCTTGGGGGACTCCCACCGAGAGGTGGTTGGGGGTGGACGAGGACTCGTTGAAGGGAGATAGGGACATTAGGGAGATAGCGGGCCTGCAACCATCAGTCAGACCCATTAGTCTCTCTGACATGCATGGGGTATTGCTTTATAAAGAGGAGGAGAAAACCAGTAGGCACTTAGCTGGGGAGATATACAATAAGCATTCAGCCAAAAAAAGCCAACACAGACATGCAGCTACAGATCAATGACTGTTTCAAGCAACAGAAGTCTGTTGTGTTGACTTAACTAAGGACTAGCCTGCCCATACATTGCTCAATTTTCCTGCATGATCGACCATTCAATTTGATCATTTTATTAGATAAGGGGAGAATTAATTATGTTCCACTCTGATCAATCGATAGTCGGCGTCTGTCCGAATCAACAAATCGGTCAATTGTCAAGCAACCGGCTAATGTGATTTATATCGATGCAGAGGAGAGAAAAAGAGCGCTCCAATCGTTAAATACAATAACTTTATTCAGCAAAACAAAAGTTTGCTTTCTTAAAACAGAAAGAATTTGCGATAATTTAGGTTGGAGTGAGCTTGAGATGTCTTCCAGTGCATCACTGCTGAATATATGCAAATTAACCATTGTTACCCTTAGACGCTTAACACACCTCCAGAACTGCTGGAATGCAATGATGTGTCAGCTTGTTAATTTGTACAGAGCCATAATAATCCAACATGCATACAGACTGTTTCGGATTGTTTGATCCTCATCAGTGCATGGCATGGATTAATTTGGCTCTATGCAGTAGGGCTTGTAACACCGAGAGGTACAGACTAACCAGCAAGCTCATGGTGAACCAGAACTCATTGGAGTGTGTGAGGGGCAACAATGGTCCTAAAAGCGAAAACGGCTATTTAGCCGCAAGATGAAATGGACGCGCAGGTTAATCCCATTGTAGCTTGGTTACCGTTATGATTAACCTTCCAAATCGGCGCCGTGCCTGAATTTATCGGTTTTTACAACAGCTATGATTCGGCAAAGTCAGTTTTGTAAATTTCCAAGCCGAAAGATGAAATGAATGTTCTTTTTGGGGGCAGGAGGGGTCGCAGCATAAGAGGAGAGCTGTGGCCGCAGATCGGTGGGGAGGGGGGAAATCCCCCCCCCCCTCCCTCACCTGGGGCACTCCTTTCAGCGCTCCCCTCCTGCAAGCAATCATTGGTGGTGCTCGTGGCAGCAACGGCGGCCGCAGGCAAGCTGAGCACATACCTCCTTCTGGCCTCCGATCACTAAGTGCTTCATAGAACTTCCTGTTTACAGAAGTTCCGTAAAGCACTTAGTGATCGGAGACCTCCGGCCAGAAGGAGGTATGTGCTCAGCTTGCCTGCCGCCGCCGTTGCTGCCACGAGCACCACCAATGATTGCAGGAGGGGAGCGCTAAGAGGAGTGCCGGAGGTGAGGGGGGGGGGGAATTTCCCCCCTCCCCACCGATCTGCGGCCACAGCTCTCCTTTTATGCTGCGACCCCTCCTGCCCCCCAAAAGTCCCCGAGCGGGCATTGAACGTTGCCATTAGACATGAGCTTTGCGGCAACACACGCGTCCATTTATAACTGAGGCCATTGTACTCGTACCGCCTAAAAGCCCCCTTACTAAAATACTATGGAAAACAAAAGTTTGCTTTCTTAAAACAGAAATAATTTGCGATAATTCAGGTTGCAGTGAGCTTGAGATGTCTCCCAGATGTAGATTTATTCAGCAATGCACAGATCCATTGCACTTACTTGGTTACAACATTTAAAGGCATGTTTAAAACATCAAAGGTGATGCCTGGAGGAATGGCTGTGACCAATGAAGTAACATTTTTTGCAACTTTATCAGATTTTGGAACCAGTTGCACTTATGTATAGGTATAGCTATCAGAAAGTGCCACCTAACCATTGCCTTCAACTTATCTGTCTCAGAAAATGCAACCAAACCCTATTCTCACACAGAACCCTCCCCTCTTGCTCAACTAATAACCCCCCTAGAGGGAACAATCCCCCCTCTTTCTCAAGTAATAACCCCTCCTGGAGATAACTATCCCCCCTTCTTGCTCAACTAATAACCCTCCCTGGAGGGAACAATACCACCTCTTGCTCAACTAATACCCCCTCCTGGAGAGAACTTTCCCCTTTCTTGCTCAACTAATAACCCCCTCCTGGAGAGAACCCTCCCCTCTTGCTCAACTAATAACCCCCTGGAGGGAAGAATCCCCCTTTCTTGCTCAACTAATAACCCCCTCCTGGAGAGAACTCTCCCCCTCTTGCTCAACTAATAACCCCCCTAGAGGGAACAATCCCCCCTCTTTCTCAACTAATAACCCCCTCCTGGAGGGAACAATACCCCCTCTTGCTCAGCTAATAACCCCCCTTCTAGGGAACAATACCCCCTTCTTGCTCAACTAATAACCCCTCCCCCCCCCCAGAAGGAACCATCCCCCTTCTACCCTTCTAGCGCAATGGGATCTGTGGTTGCAAAAAAAGACAGGTGTGTTAACAGAGAAGTCACGCCTACGCAGTTATACACTGTCTCTATGGCAAGTTGCAAAATATAATGGTTTGCAAGTCCCCGGTGGAGGAGGGCAGCAGGCTGACACCCGTTTGCTAGCATGCCAGTGATGTCATTATGCATTTCGGTGCACCCGAGGATGGCTTGGAAGCACCGAAACGCAAACACCCTGACAAAGCCTGCAAGTGGGCAGGCTTAACCCCTAAGGGAGCGGGTACAAGTCCCGTGGTCTAGGAGCGTTCACCGCAACAAAGCTAAAGGGAGGTCGCATAGCACGTGGCACTCGCGTCAGCTCCCCAGTGTGTGATTCAAGCATGGAGCGGGAAGAGCTGTAAGTGGTGCCATTGGAGGTCCATATTAGCAGATTTCCATCCTGTGCATGGCTACCTCTCAGGGGAGGGAGAGCGGGTTGTGACCAGACTCCCTGGATCAGGGGAGTAACTAGACATCAAAACTAGTACACTATAGCAGAAGGACTTGTGGTCTGGCACTCAAATGCTTGAACCTGAGGGTTAATGGCCTTACTCAGAGGGCGCTTGCATCACATGCAGTAAACAACATCTTCACCTTGACAATAATCAAACAACTTCTGTGAGGCTTGCAGGAAGAACTTCGAGATGTGCAACAAGTAACATTAGTGCAGAGCACCACAACAAACTTACCACATGTAAAAGGAGGATACCGTGCACCTGTCTCTTGAACAGTTCCAAAAATGTATTCCATTCCTCAGTCAAAAGCAAACAGTATTGACATGTACAGAAAGAGTCGTCAAACCTGTATGTTGGAAGTTGTTGCGGTGAAGGAGGGAGGGGTGACCAGGGGAAGATTGGACGGCACTTTTACAGCCGTTTCACACCGCTCGGGCGCTTGCTCACATGCGTGTCCGTGAAGAGCCGGCGCCGGAGGGCTTCCTGTATAGGACCTTCAAGCCACACCTCCGGCGCCGTCTCATTGGTGCAGAGTGGCAATGGGGAAAGGTCGGGGGTGAAGGGGCGGAGCTTCGCTGTCCAGCGGCGAAGGACCTGCATCAATGTGGGAAATGAGGGTGACGCTGTGTGATAAACCTAGAAGAGGCGATTATGCCCATTACATTAACGTGTGCATTATCTGTGGCTCTGTGATAAAACTCATTAGTGCAATCAACATTATTATTGTGTTACAAAACACTTTAGTACCTTGACAAAAACATTAAAGTGTACCTAAATCGAAGGCATAATCGCCTCTTCTAGGTTTATCACACAGCGTCACCTGATTTCCCACATTGATGCAGGTCCTTCGCCGCTGGACAGCGAAGCTCCGCCCCTTCACCCCCGACCTTTCCCCATTGCCACTCTGCACCAATGACATGGCGCCGGAGGCGTGGCTTGAAGGTCCTATACAGGAAGCCCTCCGGCGCCGGCTCTTCACGGACACGCATGTGAGCAAGCGCCCGAGCGGCGTGAAACGGCTGTAGTGCCGTCCAATCTTCCCCTGGTCACCCCTCCCTCCTTCACCGAAACAACTTCCAACATACAGGTTTGACGACTCTTTCTGTACATGTCAATACTGTTTGCTTTTGACTGAGGAATGGAATAAATTTTTGGAACTGTTCAAGAGACAGGTGCACGGTATCCTCCTTTTACATGTGCTAACTAGACATCACTGGGCCCCCCTGCGAAACTTTGGAAGCCCCCCCCCCCCTGCTTTCTGCACAGGAAAACTGAGGACCAATGTGTTTTCCCCATGCAGAGAAAACATCATTCTGGAAAACAATACAAGTGTACCCCGTTCAGAGCTTAAAACTGCCAATCTTTTACCTGTGGTTAACTTGTCCAGCTATAACCCAAGCAAGACTGAATTTGCTGTTCTATCTAAAGGACTCACTTTTTGCCCCACCAAAAGATTTGATGAAATAGAATTTTGTAGCGACATGGAAGAATTTTTCGGAGGATAAGGCTTAAGGAATTTTTTCACAACAGACCTAATTATTCATCATTGGAAGATACTGAACCTGCAAATAGCAAAAACAAAAAGAGCAGTACCTGGACACCAAAATTAGGGCGGAACAAGAAATTAGAAGAGTATATTGACAACTTCAGAAAAAGAATCAAATTAGAGATACTGGACAAACAAAAACAGACACTTTACAACCTCAATACCCAAGAAAGGAAAGCAATACTGAGCCTTAAAAGCAATGACAACATAGTAATTAAACCAGCTGACAAAGGAGGTGCTGTAGTGATTTTGGATAAATCCAGCTATATTCAAGAAGCAAACAGACAGCTCTCCAACAACACCTACTACAAAAGACTGGAAACCAACCCAACGCTGCAATACTCTAGGGAATTGAAGAATATGCTCAACGATCTTTCCTCAAAATCATCTAACATACTTTCATTAATACCAGCTAATCCTAAAATAGGCACCTTCTACATCTTACCAAAAATACACAAAGTAGGAAATCCAGGTCGTCCTATCATCTCTGGTTTGGGGACACTAACAGAAAGGATATCTGGCTGGGTAGAAAACATTCTTAAACCCATGGTAAGGAATACAGCCAGCTACATCCAGGACACCACTGACCTTCTTAACAAATTGACTGCCATGGGTCCGATTCCAGAGGGTGCTATCATGGCTACAATGGATGTTGAATCCCTTTATACCAACATTCCACACGAGGACGGTATTGCAGCTTGCCAACATTTCCTTCAGCTTAATAATCTACCAACAGAGCCCACACTACAACTTATCAGGTATATACTAACTCACAACTATTTTTCATTTGGGAATGATATATATCTACAGACAATGGGCAGTGCTATGGGAAGTAGGATGTCACCCCAGTATGCAAATTTATTTATGGCCAGGTTGGAGGAAAACTTCCTTTCAACTTGTGAAATTAAACCATGGGCTTACTTCAGATTTATAGACGATATCCTATTAATCTGGACAGCATCACAGGAAGAATTAATCAGATTCCACAAAAACTTCTCAGAGTACCACAAGAACATCAAGTTAACGCTCAACTTTTCAACCTCCCATGTCAGTTTCCTGGATACCACAATTTATATACAAGATAGAATTTTGCAAACATCCATATACCGTAAACCAACTGACCGGCATATTTACCTAAAATGGAAGAGTTTCCACCCGGAACACACCAAAAAATCTATTGTTTACAGCCAGGCTCTGAGATATAACCGAATATGTTCTAATTCAGAGGACAGAGACAGACAACTTATGTCACTACGTAAAATATTCATATATCAGGGATATCATCCACAAATCGTTGATGATCAAATACACAGAGCAACTTTAAAATCAAGAGAGGAACTGTTGAAGTACACCGCAAAGACTGAAAACAACAGAATCCCAATTGTGGTAACCTACAACCCAAAATTAAAGACACTGAGGAAGATATCGAAAGCCCTACAACCGATACTCCATAAAAACAAACGCCTGAAGGATGTTTTTCCTGATTTACCACTGCTTGCTTTCAGACAACCTCCCAATTTGAGACAAATGATTATCAGAAGTGCATTATCTACACCAGAGACTCCAGGCACATTACCCTGCAATAACACAAGGTGTGAGACCTGCCCTTATATCTTGAGCACAAGCCAAATACAAATACCAAACTCACAGAAATATCATCAAATACTAGATCAATTTTCCTGTGAGTCATCCAATGTTGTATACATGATACGCTGCATGAAATGCCCCTCAAGAGGAATCTATATAAGAGAAACAGGACAAAAACTGCGCACAAGAATGAACCATCACCGCTTTAAAATCAATGAAGGTAAAATGGACACACCAGTGGGCCAACACTTCTGTGAACCAGGACACAGCATGCAAGATCTAAAAGTACTTGTTCTTAAGGGTAACTTCAAAAATGATCAATCAAGAAAAATTTCTGAGTACAAATTTATGAAAATGTTCAAGACATTAACAGAAGGTTTAAATTGTGGAACAGGATTCATGACACCTTATGTAACATGATTGATTTGGCTTCATGATCTTCAGAAACCTGCTGGATTTCATGTATGGTTGCACTAACTCATTGGCTCCAGCCTGCTGATCACTTGACACCTAACGGATAAACAGTAACCAGCACAACTGTCATCTTCGTGTTTACCATTTATCTGCATCAGTGTTTTACTTCAGCTTACATCTGGAAATATGCCTGAAGAAGGGGACTAGATCCCAGAAAGCTTGCATCATTTAACTCTATTAGTTAGCCATTAAAAGGTATTATTTTTTACAAAACGTTGTTTTTTTCTACCTATATAATTTGTTTGGCTAACACGGTACAGAAACTTTTTTGCTACTATCCCCATGCAGAGAAAAACACTTAGACTTAAAGGAAACGTCAGGCAATCTATGCTACCCCCAGATCTACTTACCCGGGGCTTCCTCCAGCCCCTTGCAGCCGACAAGTCCCTCGTTGCAGCTCTGCTCCCAGTACATACATACACACACAGTCGTATTATTTTACTACATGAGAGCACATGCTATATGGAGGAACAACAATGACATGCTGAACATAAGATATAGTATCAGTGTAACTTTGGCAAAACATTCAGAATGTCACTGATTGATACTGTTATTACAGGATCTGGGACTTAGTACGAGACAACAAGCTCTCAATGAGGCAGCGACAGTCAGACTTTGTCCAGTAATCAGACACCATAAGGTCACTAGCCTGTGTGTGATAAGGATCTAGGAATCTCTTCTGAGGGAAAGTCTACAACTTTTTTTCAACGAGTGACTGCTTTGTTTGTAATGTTGTACATGAAGTCATCAGAACTGCTGCAGTGTGAGACAGATGTTTTTTTTTACGAACCCTAGGGAGCACTAGTGTTGGGCGAACCCCTAGATGTTCGGGTTCGTGAACGTTCGCCGAACATGGCCGCAATGTTCGGGTGTTCGCGCCGAACTCCGAACATAATGGAAGTCAATGGGGACCAGAAACTTTCGTGCTTTGTAAAGCTTCCTTACATGCTACATACCCCAAATTTGCAGGGTATGTGCACCTTGGGAGTAAGTACAAGAGGGAAAAAAACTGTCTTTTAAATGTGGAAAATGTCATGTTTCTTTGCACAGGTAACATGCTTTTTGTCGCCATGCAGTCATAAATGTAATACAGAGAAGAAGTTCCAGGAAGAGGGACCGGTAACGCTAACCCAGCACCAGCAGCAGCACACGTGATGGAACAGGAGGTGGCGCAGGAGGAGAAGGCCACGCTTTTTGAGACGCAACAACCCAGGCCTTGCATGAGGACAAGAAGCGTGCGGATAGCATGCTTTGTACCGCCATGCAGTCATAAATGTAATAAAGATAAGAGGTTCCATAAACAGGGACCGGAAACGCTAACCCAGCAGCAGCACAAGTGATGTAACAGGAGGAGGCGCAGGAGGAGAAGGCCACGCTTTTTGAGACGCAACAACCCAGGCCTTGCATGAGGACAAATAGCGTGCGGATATAGCAATGCTTTTTGCCGCCATGCAGTCATAAATGTAATAAAGATGAGAGGTTCAATAAACAGGGACCGGAAACGCTAACCCAGCAGCAGCAGCAGCAGCACACGTGATGGAACAGGAGGAGGCGCAGGAGGAGAAGGCCACGCTTTTTGAGACACAGCATCCCAGGCCTTGCATGAGGACAAATAGCGTGCGGATATAGCAATGCTTTTTGCCGCCATGCAGTCATAAGTGTAATAAAGATGAGAGGTTCAATAAACAGGGACCGGAAACGCTAACCCAGCAGCAGCAGCACACGTGATGGAACAGGAGGAGGCGCAGGAGGAGAAGGCCACGCTTTTTGAGACACAGCATCCCAGGCCTTGCATGAGGACAAATAGCGTGCGGATATAGCAATGCTTTTTGCCGCCATGCAGTCATAAATGTAATACAGATAAGAGGTTCAATAAACAGGGACCGGAAACGCTAACCCATCACAGATGGTCATTGTTCATGTTACTTGGTTGGGGTCCAGGAGTGTTGCGTAGTCGTTTCCAATCCAGGATTGATTCATTTTAATTTGAGTCAGACGGTCTGCATTTTCTGTGGAGAGGCGGATACGCCGATCTGTGATGATGCCTCCGGCAGCACTGAAACAGCGTTCCGACATAACGCTGGCTGCCGGGCAAGCCAGCACCTCTATTGCGTACATTGCCAGTTCGTGTCAGGTGTCTAGCTTCGATACCCAATAGTTGAAGGGTGCAGATGGATTGTTCAACACAGCTACGCCATCTGACATGTAGTCCTTGACCATCTTCTCCAGGCGATCGGTGTTGGAGGTGGATCTGCACGCTTGCTGTTCTGTGGGCTGCTGCTGCATGGGTGTCAGAAAATTTTCCCACTCCAAGGACACTGCCGATACCATTCCCTTTTGGGCACTAGCTGCGGCTTGTGTTGTTTGCTGCCCTCCTGGTCGTCCTGGGTTTGCGGAAGTCAGTCTGTCGGCGTACAACTGGCTAGAGGAGGGGGATGTCAATCTCCTCTCTAAAGTCTCCACAAGGGCCTGCTGGTATTCTTCCATTTTGACCTGTCTGACTCTTTCTTCAAGCAGTTTTGGAACATTGTGTTTGTACCGTGGATCCAGAAGGGTATAAACCCAGTAATTGGTGTTGTCCAGAATGCGCACAATGCGTGGGTCGCGTTCAATGCAGTCTAGCATGAATTGAGCCATGTGTGCCAGAGTCCTGCCAGAATCCTCACATCCTCTTGTGAGCGTTGTGATAGTTGTTGTGATGCATCATAGTCGTCACCTTCTTCCTGGTCTGCTTCTGCTGACCATTCGCGCTGAATTGTGGAAGTCCAACGTGCACCGCTCTGGCCCTCGTCAGTGGTGGCAGGAAATTCCTGCTCCAACTCCAGCTGTTCCTCCTCCTCTTCTTCGTCATAGCTGCTGGGGCCAGCATTTCCTGATGCGGATGGCCTGATGTTGGTACCATCACGCTGATCGTTTTCTCCTTCAGATTCCGACAGTTGCATCATGACAGCTGTTTCCTTGATTTTCAACATTGACCTCTTCAGTAAACACAGCAGTGGTATGGTAATGCTGACTGAAGAGTTGTCACTGCTCACAAGCAACGTGGATTGCTCAAAATTTTGGAGGACTTGGCAGAGGTCCAACATGTTGGCCCAATCGGATCCACAGAAGCTTGGCAGCTGTCCGGATGCGCCTCGGTACTGTGCCGTCATGTACTGGACCACTGCACTCTTCTGCTCGCAAAAGCGGACTAGCATGTGCAGCGTAGACTTCCAGCGGGTAGGGACATCACACAGCAAGCGATGGTGGGGGAGATTGAAGCGCTCCTTCATCTTGGCGAGTGCCCCCGAAGCAGTACTGGAATTTCTGCAATGTTTGGCCACTCGTCGCACCTTCAACAGAAGATCGGCCACGCCTGGGTATGTCCTCAGGAACCGCTGAACTACTAGGTTCATCACGTGCGCCATGCAAGGGATGTGTGTCAGCTTAGCCAACTTTAAAGCGCGAATGAGATTACTCCCATTATCCCACACAACCATGCCCGGTTTCAGGTCCAGCGGTGCCAGCCACAAATCCGTCTGTTCCTTTATTCCCCTCCAAATTTCCTCCCCTGTGTGCTGCTTATCCCCAAGGCAGATCAGCTTCAGCAACGCTTGCTGACGCATGCCAACAGCTGTGCTGCACTGCTTCCACAATCCTACTGCTGCTGGGTTAGCGTTTCCGGATGAGGTACAGCTTTGAGATGCGTTGGAGGAGAAGGAGTCAGAGAGGTAGGTGCTGCTGTTGTTATCCAGTGGGAGGGACGGCGGTGCAGCTGTTTGCGGGGTGGGCAACACCCGCGCCGTAGCAGGTGAGGAATCGCTGCCAGGCTCCACAAGGTTCACCCAGTGCGCGGTAAGGGAGATGTATCGACCCTGGCCGAACGCACTCGTCCAGGTGTCAGTGGTGAGGTGAACCTTGCAGGCAACGGCATTCTTCAAGCTTCGGGTTATTTTGCTGACCACGTGCTCATGCAACTCAGGCACTGCAGAGCGTGCAAAGTGGTAGCGGCTGGGAACCACGTAACGTGGGATGGCCACTGACATCATGCCCTTGAAGCTGTTTGTCTCCACCACTCGATATGGCAGCATTTCGCAGGCCAGAAGCTTGGCTATGCTGGCTGTTAGTGCCACGGCCCGGGGGTCATTTGCTGGCAATTTCCTCTTGCGCTCAAGCATCTCCGAGACAGACAACTGAACCGTAGGGCTGCACACTGAACGGCTGTTGGTTGTTGTGTTTGATGACTGGGAGACCTCAAGAGCACTATTCCGGAAAGTGACAGTGTCAGCGTCGTCTGATGTTTGTGAATGTTGTTGTGAACTACGCAATGGCTGGGCTACTGCTGCTGCTGAGGAGGGTCTGGTGGTGAGTCTGGTGACCCCAAGGGAGGCAGTGTTGCTGCTGGTACCCTGTCCTGGCGGCCACAGAGTGGGATGTTTGGATACCATGTGGCGGGTCATGCTGGTGGTGGAGAGGTTGTTAATATGTTTCCCCTTGCTCAGGCGGGTCTTGCACACCTTGCAAATCACCATTGTACCATCCTCACTGCAGTCTTCAAAGAAAGGCCAGACTTTGGAGCACCTGCCTTGCTGGCAATTTCTGTTTGCGCCTCTTTTTTGTCTCACTTGAACTTCCACGCTTGTGGTGCCTGAAATTTCGCGCCGCCTACCTTGTGGCACAAGTCGAACTCGTGCAGCAGTGGGTTCTTCAACAGACTCATCTGTGCTGCTGCTACGACGGCGATGTTCTCCTTCACATACAAAATCTGGGTCTCTGTCAAGATTGTCCTTACCCTCCTCCTCCTCTTCCATCTCCTCAAACTCGTCATATGTGATTGTGGGCCGCCGCCGTGGAGTAGAGCTCCCCACAACAACCTCTGCGCAGCACACTCCAACGTCGTCTTCAAGATCTTCTCGGCTGACCTCCTGCAATTGAAACCCCTCCTGCCCAACTTGCTCTGGGATTTTGGTTTCCGAGTCCTCCTCGGACTCGCCTTGCATTTCAGTGCGCGGTGCATTTCCCACAGTCAATGGTTGTGAATCCGGGGACAAAATTTCTGGCAGTTCCATTGACCTTTGAAAGGTGGAAGTTTGTTGGGCTGGGAATAGCTCCTGCGAATACCCCATTGTGTCCTGAGGAAATTCTTCGGACTGGTTATTTGGCAGTTGTGTGCGTGGTGTCGCTGCCGGTTGTGTTTGCTTTGTGCCCACTGGCTCCTTGTAACTGGCTGAGGACTCTGACCTCGTGCGTGATGTGCTGGTGCTGCTTAACCCACTGCTGGACGCTTGAGAGGTCATCCAAGTAATTATCTGGTCCTGTTCTTTTGGATTTGTGAGGGTTGTTGTCCTGGACAACATGGGCGGTATTGAGTGGGTTTTCTTGGGTGCTCCCCTGTGGCCTGTACGTGAACCGTCAGGGGAAACACCTCTTCCCTTGCCCCTCCCTCTTTCACCGGATTTCTTCCTCATTTCACTTATCCTTAAAGTACACGCTGACTGGCAGCAGTACAGTGGCAGTACAGAAATGCTATACAGTGGTGGGTGAGCGGTGTACCACTATTCCCAGCAGCGACACAGAGCACAATGCTATACAGTGGCGGGTGAGCGGTGTACCACTATTCCCAGCAGCGACACAGAGCACAATGCTATACAGTGGCGGGTGAGCGGTGTACCACTATTCCCAGCAGCGACACAGAGCACAATGCTATACAGTGGCGGGTGAGCGGTGTACTACTGTTCCCAGCAGACACAGAGTGGCAGTAAACACAATGCTATATAGTGTGGCTGAGCAAGGTACACAGAGTGGCAGTAAACACAATGCTATATAGTGTGACTGAGCGAGCGGTGTACTACTATTCCCAGCAGACACAGAGTGGCAGTAAACACAATGCTATATAGTGTGGCTGAGCGAGGTACACAGAGTGGCAGTAAACACAATGCTATATAGTGTGACTGAGCGAGCGGTGTACTACTATTCCCAGCAGACACAGAGTGGCAGTAAACACAATGCTATATAGTGTGGCTGAGCGAGGTACACAGAGTGGCAGTAAACACAATGCTATATAGTGTGGCTGAGCGAGCGTTGTACTACTATTCCCTGCAGACACAAAGTGGCAGTAAACACAATGCTATATACTGTGGCTGAGCGAGGTACACAGAGTGGCAGTAAACAGAATGCTATATAGTGTGGCTGAGCGAGCGGTGTACTACTATTCCCAGCAGACACAGAGTGGCAGTAAACAGAATGCTATATAGTGTGGCTGAGCGAGGTACACAGAGTGGCAGTAAACAGAATGCTATATAGTGTGGCTGAGCGAGGTACACAGAGTGGCAGTAAACACAATGCTATATAGTGTGGCTGAGCGAGCGGTGTACTACTATTCCCAGCAGACACAGAGTGGCAGTAAACAGAATGCTATATAGTGTGGCTGAGCGAGGTGCACAGAGTGGCAGTAAACACAATGCTATATAGTGTGGCTGAGCGAGCGGTGTACTACTATTCCCAGCAGACACAGAGTGGCAGTAAACAGAATGCTATATAGTGTGGCTGAGCGAGGTACACAGAGTGGCAGTAAACAGAATGCTATATAGTGTGGCTGAGCGAGGTACACAGAGTGGCAGTAAACACAATGCTATATAGTGTGGCTGAGCGAGCGGTGTACTACTATTCCCAGCAGACACAGAGTGGCAGTAAACAGAATGCTATATAGTGTGGCTGAGCGAGGTACACAGAGTGGCAGTAAACAGAATGCTATATAGTGTGGCTGAGCGAGCAGTGTACTACTATTCCCAGCAGACACAGAGTGGCAGTAAACAGAATGCTATATAGTGTGGCTGAGCGAGGTACACAGAGTGGCAGTAAACAGAATGCTATATAGTGTGGCTGAGCGAGCGGTGTACTACTATTCCCAGCAGACACAGAACAGTAAACAGAATGCTATATAGTGTGGCTAAGCGAGGTACACAGAGTGGCAGTAAACATAATGCTATATAGTGTGGCTGAGCGAGCGGTGTACTACTATTCCCAGCAGACACAGAGTGGCAGTAAACAGAATGCTATATAGTGTGGCTGAGCGAGGTACACAGAGTGGCAGTAAACAGAATGCTATATAGTGTGGCTGAGCGAGCAGTGTACTACTATTCCCAGCAGACACAGAGTGGCAGTAAACAGAATGCTTTATAGTGTGGCTGAGCGAGCAGTGTACTACTATTCCCAGCAGACACAGAGTGGCAGTAAACAGAATGCTATATAGTGTGGCTGAGCGAGGTACACAGAGTGGCAGTAAACAGAATGCTATATAGTGTGGCTGAGCGAGCGGTGTACTACTATTCCCAGCAGACACAGAACAGTAAACAGAATGCTATATAGTGTGGCTGAGCGAGGTACACAGAGTGGCAGTAAACAGAATGCTATATAGTGTGGCTGAGCGAGCGGTGTACTACTATTCCCAGCAGACACAGAACAGTAAACAGAATGCTATATAGTGTGGCTAAGCGAGGTACACAGTGGCAGTAAACACAATGCTATATAGTGTGGCTGAGCGAGCGGTGTACTACTATTCCCAGCAGAAACAGAGTGGCAGTGAACAGAATGCTATATAGTGTGGCTGAGCGAGGTACACAGAGTGGCAGTATACAGAATGCTATATAGTGTGGCTGAGCGAGCAGTGTACTACTATTGCCAGCAGACACAGAGTGGCAGTAAACAGAATGCTTTATAGTGTGGCTGAGCGAGCAGTGTACTACTATTCCCAGCAGACACAGAGTGGCAGTAAACAGAATGCTATATAGTGTGGCTGAGCGAGGTACACAGAGTGGCAGTAAACACAATGCTATATAGTGTGGCTGAGCGAGCGGTGTACTACTATTCCCAGCAGACACAGAACAGTAAACAGAATGCTATATAGTGTGGCTGAGCGAGGTACACAGAGTGGCAGTAAACAGAATGCTATATAGTGTGGCTGAGCGAGCAGTGTACTACTATTCCCAGCAGACACAGAACAGTAAACAGAATGCTATATAGTGTGGCTAAGCGAGGTACACAGAGTGGCAGTAAACACAATGCTATATAGTGTGGCTGAGCGAGCGGCGTACTACTATTCCCAGCAGACACAGAGTGGCAGTAAACACAATGCTATATAGTGTGGCTGAGCGAGGTACACAGAGTGGCAGTAAACAGAATGCTATATAGTGTGGCTGAGCGAGCAGTGTACTACTATTCCCAGCAGACACAGAGTGGCAGTAAACAGAATGCTTTATAGTGTGGCTGAGCGAGCAGTGTACTACTATTCCCAGCAGACACAGAGTGGCAGTAAACAGAATGCTATATAGTGTGGCTGAGCGAGGTACACAGAGTGGCAGTAAACACAATGCTATATAGTGTGGCTGAGCGAGCGGTGTACTACTATTCCCAGCAGACACAAAGTGGCAGTAAACACAATGCTATATAGTGTGGCTGAGCGAGGTACACAGAGTGGCAGTAAACAGAATGCTATATAGTGTGGCTGAGCGAGCGTGTACTACTATTCCCAGCAGACACAGAGTGGCAGTAAACACAATGCTATATAGTGTGGCTGAGCGAGGTACACAGAGTGGCAGTAAACAGAATGCTATATAGTGTGGCTGAGCGAGCGGTGTACTACTATTCCCAGCAGACACAGAGTGGCAGTAAACACAATGCTATATAGTGTGGCTGAGCGAGCGGTGTACTGCTATTCCCAGCAGACACAGAGTGGCAGTAAACAGAATGCTATATAGTGTGGCTGAGCGAGGTACACAGAGTGGCAGTAAACACAATGCTATATAGTGTGGCTGAGCGAGCGGTGTACTACTATTCCCAGCAGACAGAGAGTGGCAGTAAACAGAATGCTATATAGTGTGGCTGAGCGAGGTACACAGAGTGGCAGTAAACACAATGCTATATAGTAACAAATCTAGAAAAGATGAAGCGCTCCATGGTGCATTATCAGGGGATGATTTTTAATCGCAAATAAAAGTTCTACTTACAAGATGTAAAATGACAACTCGCTCATCAGCGGTACAGTCCACCGCTACACACGTATGCAGGTTTGGCAACAACGCACTGTGGCCAGCAGCACTTTCTCCGGTGTCCGGGAAAGCCGTCTCGCAGTGGGTGTGGGCGTGGCTGTGGTTTAGCGTGCGTAATGACGCCATACGCACGCTAAACCACAGCCACGCCCACACCCACTGCGAGACGGCTTTCCCGGACACCGGAGAAAGTGCTGCTGGCCACAGTGCGTTGTTGCCAAACCTGCATACGTGTGTAGCGGTGGACTGTACCGCTGATGAGCGAGTTGTCATTTTACATCTTGTAAGTAGAACTTTTATTTGCGATTAAAAATCATCCCCTGATAATGCACCATGGAGCGCTTCATCTTTTCTAGATTTGTTACCCCTTGCCAATTGTAATTGGAGCAGCACAGTGCATTGGGAAAAAGGAAAACTAGCATTTACAGCAGTCGGTTATCATCAGGACAGGAGCGCAAGGTTTTATTGGGATATTTCTGGAAACTTTACAATGCTATATAGTGTGGCTGAGCGAGGTACACAGAGTGGCAGTAAACACAATGCTATATAGTGTGGCTGAGCGAGCGGTGTACTACTATTCCCAGCAGACACAGAGTGGCAGTAAACAGAATGCTATATAGTGTGGCTGAGCGAGGTACACAGAGTGGCAGTAAACAGAATGCTATATAGTGTGGCTGAGCGAGCGGTGTACTACTGTTCCCAGCAGCGACACAATGACCGGGGGACCCTGGCTAGCCTGGCTGGAGAGAGAACTACCCTGCCTGCCTACCCAAAGCTAAACCCACAGACAAATGGCGGAGATATGACGTGGTTCGGGTATTTATTTACCCGAACCATGTGACAGTTCGGCCAATCAGAGCGCGTTCGGGTCCGAACCACGTGACCCGTTCGGCCAATCACAGCGCTAGCCGAATGTTCGGGGAACGTTCGGCCATGCGCTCTTAGGTCGGCCATGTGGCCGAACTGTTTGGCCGAACACCATCAGGTGTTCGGCCGAACTCGAACATCACCCGAACAGGGTGATGTTCTGCAGAACCCGAACAGTGGCGAACACTGTTCGCCCAACACTAGGGTGCAGGGACAGTGTACAAATTCCAAAGTGTGTGATTCCTTATCTGTGTGGTAGACAAATGCAGTCAACATAAGAATGGTACAAGAGTAGAATACGTTTTCTTTCCATGCCCTTAGTTGTCAGTCTCTCAAACTTTTCCTCCCACAGGTACCCCTGTGGCTTCTGGGCCCCCCTGCGGAGGCATCCCTTGCAGGGTCTATTGTTACGCCCCTGTCCTGGATGGAGGTGATACACGCCTACGCTATTGGTGAGACCTAAAAGCTGACATTCCTTATGAGGTTGTAAGCTGAAGATCTGGTACACTTCTCATAGTAAATAGAACTCTCCCCCTCTCTGAAGATGTAAGTGCCTCCGGGTCCCGGCACCAGATGGGGTGTGAGTGTCTAGTGTGCTGGGTGTGCTCCTCATAGACCCATCCTATATAATAAAACCCTTGTGTCTCTGCGTCCTCCTGTGTCCGTGCTTCCAGACCTGACAGTTTGCTGTCTGGAAACCTCATTGCATTGTGGGAAATAACAGCTTTTTCCAACTACCAAGCAAGCAACATCTCCCTGTGTGCATATACTTCGGACAGCAGTAAAGGACGGGTAAGCGGGATGCATCTAAGCGTGTTGCGGGAGGTGGGGATGGTAGCGCCGTTGCCTAGCGCCCATTTTTTAACGGGCGGGCCTTTTTACTAGTTTTTAATGGTTTTTAAATTGGTTTGTTTTGGTCTGGGCAGAGTCCCAGACATGCTTTTAAATGTTGTAACCAAGTAAGTGCAATGGATCTGTGCATTGCCAAATAAAGTTATTGCATTTCATTGAAGTGCTCTCTTTTTCTCTCTACTCTTCTACTAACCTAACGTAGTCCACCAGCCGGCTGCGAGGGATCTGCAAGAGATCGTGATCTGAGTCTGTTGTGTTCCTGTAAGCTCAAGATTGCACTCCATATTTTTTATATATATCAATACAGAATGGATTTGTGGTGTCAGAGGATGGAGACACAACATCGTTCAGATCGATTAGTGAAGGCAAATCTCCAGGATCTTGCTCGCAATGTGTGGTCACTGGTCGATCAACTTTCAATCAACCAATAAAGTAGATTGCTCTCGATGGAAAATCCAGTAAAGTATGGGCACCTTTATTGACAATACAATCAATACTTGGCAGCTGGGACGCAACTTGTGCCTCATGTGACTGGCATATCCAGCAGCTGCCCAAGCCCAGAATAGAGAATTGCCTTACCTGGAGGTGAGTAATGATCCCGTGATAGTTACTCAGCTCCCATTTCAGCGTGCTGTTTTCCATGGTGGGAGATTTCTTTATGTCAGGAGGATCTGGGGCTGGGTGGGAATACATAGAAATAAATGCAGTCAGATTATACGGCCGAATAGGCAATGATTAGATTAGTCAATCCACAAATAACAGACTGAGAAATTCTGCAACACTCACTGACCAACCAGAAATCATTGTATGATGACCAACCAGAAATCATTGTATAATGACCAACCAGAAATCATCGTGTGATGACCAACTAGAAATCATTATGCAGGAGAACAGAGGCGCCAAAAGGATAAAAGGAAGCTAAATGAGCTTAAAAACCAAATTCTTGGTAAATAGAGGAGGTAGTGGTGGACTTACCTCCTCCAAGTAGACACACAACGACTGTAGTAAACACAGTCAATATATTTTATTTATGAACTCCAAATATGCAACGCGTTTCGCAGGTTTGATCCCGCTTCATCAGGCAATAACAACGGAGCAATAGCTGTAAACAGAGATAATTGGCTCATAACCCATGTGTAGTCATACAATCATTAAATTGTATCAAAATAAAATATATATAAAAAATATAAATAAATATCAAACATCAGAGGTGAAATAGGTATTAAAAAGTGGGGGTGATTGGGATAAAAACAGTGGGAAAGGTAATTGTGAGCAGTGATGAGCAAAACTGTTAATATTCTTTTCACATAAAATCTTGCAATAATAATGTTTAATTCAAATTTCAAGTAAACAATTATTGGGGGGTGGGGGGGGGGGGATTCCCGTTAACTTGCGCGGTTTTTGCGTGCATTGCACATATCCACAAAAAAAACCACCAATCTTTTGGGCTAGAATAAAAATTATTGTTTTGGACGCTTTGCGCTAAATATAGTTCTATATGTTTTCACAAAAATATTGAGCTAAAAGCAAAGAATGTAAAAATCAAAGATAAACCTCGAATCAAAAACAGAATTCTCAATGCAAAAATTCACAAGCAATGGGAAAAATGAAGGTATCATAAGGAAAGACAGCTGGGACTTACCATATGTGGTCAGTAGAAGAGCCAGGCACCTCTGTGAGGGCTCACTTCCAGGAGTGCTCATTTATACTACTTTGGGGGTTGATTGACCAATCACAGTGCTTGGTAAATGTGCTGAGTCATTCTGCACATGTGCAGATGCAACTAGCAGTTGCTGGTGCCATTTTGGAATAGGGCAAGATTAAGGGCAAGTTAATTTTAGTGATGCAGTGCCATCTAGTGGTGGATTGTGATATATGTATATAGGAGATTGTATGATAAAGTGCATAGTAGAGCGTAACAATTACATATTACCTGAACATATTACCTGAACAAATAAAATAAAATAAGTACCTGCAAGACAGGTTAAAATGATGTGATACATGTAAAATAATAAGATAATCAAAGAATATTAATAATGCATACTATAAAAATATATAAAAACCTCTAAGAAAAGCATGATATAAAACACTAGGAAAGATTGTCACATCTGTGTCACTTGATGTTGTAGCATCATGATATAAGTAACCATATTGTTGTCTATCCATCCATAGGTTTTTGCAGTTTTGTGGCAATGTATAGATTGTTCATAATTTACAGTAAAAATATAAAACTGTAAAATCATAACATCAGAAATTAAAAACTTAAAAGAGAGGACTAGATAAAAGTGTGAACGGAACAGTATGAATATATTGCTTAGAAAATCAATAGATTTTTTCTAGGACCTCGTTTAATCCTTCTGGAGTGAGTGTGCTAAGAGTCTGGATCCAGTACATTTCTAGTTTTTTGAGTTTCTCAAATGCCGCAGGTTCTGATTCGTTAATGGTGTCTATTAAGGTGATGGAAAAAGTGTCGGGTTTGCTCTGGTGCATGAGGTGAAAGTGGCGTGAAACACTGTGCATGGGAAATTTATTAAGAATGTTCCTTTTATGTTGGCCGATTCGGCTCCGGGCTTCTTGAGTTGTTCTGCCAACATACTGGAGATGACAGGCACAAGTAATCACGTAAATAACGAATTTGGACTGGCAGGAGATGTGTTTCTTTATGGAGTAATGGGTATTGGTGACAAATGATTTAAATGAGGAGGTATTGGAGACAAAGGTGCATGCTAGACAACGGATGTGGTTGCAGGACCAGGATCCTGGTGTGGAGGGGGCTTGGTTAGGTGTACTTTCAGTTTTGTGGCAGCGGAGTCTGCTGGGGGCTAGTAAGTTACGGAGGTTGGGTGCTCTTCTGTAAGTGATGAGTGGCTTATTGGGTAGAATGGGTCTGAGGTATGGGTCCTGGAGTAAAATTTCCTATCTTTTGTTGAGTATTGATCTGATGCCCTGGTGTTCTTTGCTAAATTGTGTGATGAATCTGGGGGGTGGGTTTGCATCAGTATTAGGATTGGGTACTGGGTATGAAATGGAGGGTTGTTTAGCTTTATGGCATGCATCGCGGATGAGTTTTTTCGGGTATTTTCGAGCAGTAAATTTCTTGGTAAGTGTTTTGGATTGTGTAATGTAATCATGGTTATCGGTGCAGTTTCTGTATATGCGTCTGAACTGGCTGTAGGGTGTATTTTGGGTTCAAGGTCGGTGATGAAAGCTATTGAAATGGATGTAGTTGTTGGAGTCTACGGATTTGAAGAAGGTCTTGGTTTTGATTTTACTGTGTTCAGTGAAAATCGTTAGGTCCAGGAAGTCGATGGATACAGGGTGATGTTGTGAGGTGAATTGAAGGCCGGCTTTGTTTGTGTTTAGAAATTGTATGAATGCGGGGATGAGTGTGATGTCACCTTTCCAAAAAAAAACAGGTCATCGATGTAACGTTTGTATAGTATAATGTTGTCGGTAAATGGATGTTCAGTTTCTATTAGTTGTTGTTCAATGTAGCCCATGGTGAGGTTTGCATATGATGGTGCAAAGGAGCTACCCATAGCTGTGCCGCTGGTTTGGTGGTAGTATTTGTCATTGAAGGAAAAAATGTTATTGTTAAGGATGAATTCGGTGCATTGTAAAAGAAAATTCTGTTGTATGGGTGGCATGGAGGGAACAGTGGTAAGGAAGAATTGTATAGCTGATAAACCAAACTGATGGGGAATGTTGGTGTAAAGCGATGTGATGTCACAAGTGAGCCAATGGTATTCAGAGGACCAGGGGATGTGGGATAGTATTTGTATCAGATGTTGCGAGTCCTTCAGATATGATGGGAGGTTGGTAACCATTGGTTGTAGGTGTCGGTCGATGAAGCGGGATAGATTGTTTGTCATGGAGTCTATACCTGATATTATTGGTCGGCCGGGTGGTTTATGGAGATCTTTGTGTATTTTGGGGAGATAGTAGAAGAAGGGGGTTTTTGGGTGAAAATTAAGACTGAAATTACATTCGTTTTTGGTGATGATGTTTAGTAGTAGGGCTTGGTTGATGAAGTCTTTAAGGATTTTATTGAGTGTGATGGTGGGGTCTGAGGAAAGTTTATTGTAGTGTCTGGGGTCTTTAAGGAGCCTTGCGGCTTCCTCTAAGTAGTCTGTTCTGTTGAGGATTACTATACCGCCACCTTTATCGGCGGATTTTATAATGAGGTCTGGATTGTTGAGGAGAGATTTGAGAGCAGAACTCACACCCAAAGAAAATTCTGCTCTCAAATCTCTCCTCAACAATCCAGACCTCATTATAAAATCCGCCGATAAAGGTGGCGGTATAGTAATCCTCAACAGAACAGACTACTTAGAGGAAGCCGCAAGGCTCCTTGAAGACCCCAGACACTACAATAAACTTTCCTCAGACCCCACCATCACACTCAATAAAATCCTTAAAGACTTCATCAACCAAGCCCTACTACTAAACATCATCACCAAAAACGAACGTAATTTCATTCTTAATTTTCACCCAAAAACCCCCTTCTTCTACTATCTCCCCAAAATACACAAAGATCTCCATAAACCACCCGGCCGACCAATAATATCAGGTATAGACTCCATGACAAACAATCTATCCCGCTTCATCGACCGACACCTACAACCAATAGTTACCAACCTCCCATCATATCTGAAGGACTCGCAACATCTGATACAAATACTATCTCACATCCCCTGGTCCTCTGAATACCATTGGCTCACTTGTGACATCACATCGCTTTACACCAACATTCCCCATCAGTTTGGTTTATCAGCTATACAATTCTTCCTTACCACTGTTCCCTCCATGCCACATATACAACAGAATTTTCTTTTACAATGCACCGAATTCATCCTTAACAATAACATTTTTTCCTTCAATGACAAATACTACCACCAAACCAGCGGCACAGCTATGGGTAGCTCCTTTGCACCATCATATGCAAACCTCACCATGGGCTACATTGAACAACAACTAATAGAAACTGAACATCCATTTACCGACAACATTATACTATACAAACGTTACATCGATGACCTGTTTTTTATTTGGAAAGGTGACATCACACTCATCCCCGCATTCATACAATTTCTAAACACAAACAAAGCCGGCCTTCACTTCACCTCACAACATCACCCTGTATCCATCGACTTCCTGGACCTAACGATTTTCACTGAACACAGTAAAATCAAAACCAAGACCTTCTTCAAATCCGTAGACTCCAACAACTACATCCATTTCAATAGCTTTTATCACCGACCTTGGACCCAAAATACACCCTACAGCCAGTTCAGACGCATATACAGAAACTGCACCGATAACCATGATTACATTACACAATCCAAAACACTTACCAAGAAATTTACTGCTCGAAAATACCTGAAAAAACTCATCCGCGATGCATGCCATAAAGCTAAACAACCCTCCATTTCATACCCAGTACCCAATCCTAATACTGATGCAAACCCACCCCCCAGATTCATCACACAATTTAGCAAAGAACACCAGGGCATCAGATCAATACTCAACAAAAGATAGGAAATTTTACTCCAGGACCCATACCTCAGACCCATTCTACCCAATAAGCCACTCATCACTTACAGAAGAGCACCCAACCTCCGTAACTTACTAGCCCCCAGCAGACTCCGCTGCCACAAAACTGAAAGTACACCTAACCAAGCCCCCTCCACACCAGGATCCTGGTCCTGCAACCACATCCGTTGTCTAGCATGCACCTTTGTCTCCAATACCTCCTCATTTAAATCATTTGTCACCAATACCCATTACTCCATAAAGAAACACATCTCCTGCCAGTCCAAATTCGTTATTTACGTGATTACTTGTGCCTGTCATCTCCAGTATGTTGGCAGAACAACTCAAGAAGCCCGGAGCCGAATCGGCCAACATAAAAGGAACATTCTTAATAAATTTCCCATGCACAGTGTTTCACGCCACTTTCACCTCATGCACCAGAGCAAACCCGACACTTTTTCCATCACCTTAATAGACACCATTAACGAATCAGAACCTGCGGCATTTGAGAAACTCAAAAAACTAGAAATGTACTGGATCCAGACTCTTAGCACACTCACTCCAGAAGGATTAAACGAGGTCCTAGAAAAAATCTATTGATTTTCTAAGCAATATATTCATACTGTTCCGTTCACACTTTTATCTAGTCCTCTCTTTTAAGTTTTTAATTTCTGATGTTATGATTTTACAGTTTTATATTTTTACTGTAAATTATGAACAATCTATACATTGCCACAAAACTGCAAAAACCTATGGATGGATAGACAACAATATGGTTACTTATATCATGATGCTACAACATCAAGTGACACAGATGTGACAATCTTTTCTAGTTGGCTGATGGTGTAATGGTTAAGGGCTCTGCCTCTGACACAGGAGACCTGGGTTCGAATCTCGGCTCTGCCTGTTCAGTAAGCCAGCACTAATTCAGTAGGAGACCTTTGGCAAGTCTCCCTTACACTGCTACTGCCAATAGAGCGCGCCCTAGTGGCTGCTGCTCTGCTCTGGCGCTTTGAGTCCGCAAGGAGAAAAGCGCAATATAAATGTTATATTTTTTTTTTATTTTTTTTTTAGTGTTTTATATCATGCTTTTCTTAGAGGTTTTTATATATTTTTATAGTATGCATTATTAATATTCTTTGATTATCTTATTATTTTACATGTATCACATCATTTTAACCTGTCTTGCAGGTACTTATTTTATTTTATTTGTTCAGGTAATATGTTCAGGTAATATGTAATTGTTACGCTCTACTATGCACTTTATCATACAATCTCCTATATACATATATCACAATCCACCACTAGATGGCACTGCATCACTAAAATTAACTTGCCCTTAATCTTGCCCTATTCCAAAATGGCACCAGCAACTGCTAGTTGCATCTGCACATGTGCAGAATGACTCAGCACATTTACCAAGCACTGTGATTGGTCAATCAACCCCCAAAGTAGTATAAATGAGCACTCCTGGAAGTGAGCCCTCACAGAGGTGCCTGGCTCTTCTACTGACCACATATGGTAAGTCCCAGCTGTCTTTCCTTATGATACCTTCATTTTTCCCATTGCTTGTGAATTTTTGCATTGAGAATTCTGTTTTTGATTCGAGGTTTATCTTTGATTTTTACATTCTTTGCTTTTAGCTCAATTTTTTTGTGAAAACATATAGAACTATATTTAGCGCAAAGCGTCCAAAACAATAATTTTTATTCTAGCCCAAAAGATTGGTGGTTTTTTTTGTGGATATGTGCAATGCACGCAAAAACCGCGCAAGTTAACGGGAATCCCCACCCCCCAATAATTGTTTACTTGAAATTTGAATTAAACATTATTATTGCAAGATTTTATGTGAAAAGAATATTAACAGTTTTGCTCATCACTGCTCACAATTACCTTTCCCACTGTTTTTATCCCAATCACCCCCACTTTTTAATACCTATTTCACCTCTGATGTTTGATATTTATTTATATTTTTTATATATATTTTATTTTGATACAATTTAATGACTGTATGACTACACATGGGTTATGAGCCAATTATCTCTGTTTACAGCTATTGCTCCGTTGTTATTGCCTGATGAAGCGGGATCAAACCTGCGAAACGCGTTGCATATTTGGAGTTCATAAATAAAATATATTGACTGTGTTTACTACAGTCGTTGTGTGTCTACTTGGAGGAAATAAGTCCACCACTACCTCCTCTATTTACCAAGAATTTGGTTTTTAAGCTCATTTAGCTTCCTTTATCCTTTTGGCGCCTCTGTTCTCCTGCATAATATTGAGTCCACCCTGGGTGGAGGGTTGAACCCCCTTTTTCTCATCTACAGAGAGCGACTTCTTATTCCTGAGTGGGGTCAGGAAAATCTCCCCACCTGCCTTTACAGTGGTTGCCTAATGGTAACCCTGGTTTGTGAGTATTAATATTTACTCTATCTAGTAACCATTTACCAGTACATATTACACTATTGGGGCTCTTGGTGTTCCTTGTTTTTAACTAGAAATCATTGTCTGATGACCAACCAGAAATCATCGTATAATGACCAACCAGAAATCATCGTGTGATGACCAACTAGAAATCATTGTCTGATGACCAACCAGAAATCATCATGTGATGACCAACTAGAAATCATTGTCTGATGACCAACCAGAAATCATCGTGTGATGACCAACCAGAAAACATTGTATGATGACCAATCAGAAATCATCGTATGATGACCAACCAGAAATCATCGTATGATGGCCAACCAGAAATCATCGTGTGATGACCAACCAGAAATCATCGTATGATGACAAACCAGAAATCATTGTATGATGACCAACCAGATATCCTCGTGATGACCAACCAGAAATCTCTGTATGATGGCCAACCAGAAATCATCGTGTGATGACCAACCAGAAATCATCGTGTGATGACCAACCAGAAAACATCGTATGATGACCAATTCACAAGCAGCTCTTATTAATGGGAACTCATTGGTTATCTCCAATCCACATACAAACCAGCCACAACAAGAGCTGAGCCAATCAGATGAACCTCCTGTCTATATGCAAAACAGGCCACACTAAGCTGAGCCAATCAGATGGACCTCCTGCCAATATGCAAAACAGACCACAACCTAATAAGGGCTGAACCAATCAGATGGACCTCCTGCCTATATGCAAAACAGGCCACACCCTAACAGAAGCTGAGCCAATTAGATAGACCTCCTGCCTGTATGCAGAACAGGTTACAACCCAGGGCCGGGCCGAGGCATAGGCTGGAGAGGCTACGCTGGAGAGTGTAGGAGGGGGCGCACAATTCATTCAGTTGTCATTCCTAATTGTGTATGAAGCAGAAAGAAATAAGAAAAGGGGATACATAGCAGTGACTGCAAGCCAGATAACTAGATATTAAGGTGTTGGGGAGGTTGTGGGCTCTGTGGCCCTCTTAGTCTAATAGCAATCAGTGTGTGATGGCTGGGGTGGGAGGGATGGAGGGGCGCACTTTGGTGTCTCAGCCTTGGGTGCTGGAGGACCTTGTCCCTGCTCTGCCACAACCTACCAGGAGCTGAGCCAATCAGATGGACCTCCTTCCTCACTGGCACACGCAGGAGGGGTTACCGATGCCCCCCGAATTCCCCCCTGCTGCTCCCCCCCGCTGCTCTCCCCGCACGCAAGTGGGGAAAAAAGCAAGATCGCGGCACCAGCCGCCGAACTGTAATGCAGAGAGGGAGGCCGACATCACTCCTCCGTCTCCATCAGTGCCCCCTCCCGAGTGAGTCCCCTTGCAGAGAAAAAGCAGTGGGCGTTTAGTTTACCTTCCTCTGCGCTCCGGCCAGCTTCATTCTATTTCCTGTTTCCCATGACGCAAAACAGGAAGTAGAATGAAGAAGCTGGCCGTAGAGCAGAGACTCGGGTAAACTAAACGCCTGCTGCGCGTTGTCTGCAAGGGGACTCACTCGAGAGGGGGCACTGATGGGGAGGGAGAAGTGATTTCGGCCTCCCTCTCTGCATTACACTTCGGCGGCTGATGCTGCGATCTTGCTTCTTTCCCCACTGGCACCCTTCAGTCCACCCCCAAAGAGTGGCACCCTCCTTCCTCCTCTCCCCCCAGAGTGGCACCCTTCACCCCACCAAATGTGGCACCCACCCACCCCTACCCACCCAGGTTGGACCTCTTATCTCCCCTCAGAGTGGCACCCTTCTCCCACCCAAAGTGGCACCCTGCCACCCACCCATGTTGGCACCCTCTTCTGTCCTCTCCCCCCACAATGGCACCCTACTACCCACCCACTCCTACCCACCCAGAGTGCATCCTCCTCCCTCCTCTCCCCCTAGAGTGGCACCCTTCAACCCACCCAATGTGGCACCCACTCCTACCCACCCAGGTTGGCACCCTCCTCTCCCCCCAGAGTGGCACCCTCCTCCCACCCAAAGTGGCACCCTGCCACCCACCCATGTTGGCACCCTCTTCTGTCCTCTCCCTCCACAATGGCACCCTACTACCCACCCACTCCTACCCACCCAGAGTGCATCCTCCTCCCTCCTCTCCCCCTAGAGTGGCACCCTTCACCCCACCCAATGTGGCACCCACTCCTACCCACCCAGGTTGGCACCCTTCTCTCCCCCCAGAGTGGCACCCTTCTCCCACCCATGTTGGCACCCTCCTCTCCCCCCAGAGTGGCACCCTTCTCCCACCCATGTTGGCACCCTCTTCTCCCCCCAGAGTGGCACCCTTCTCCCACCCAAAGTGGCACCCTACCACCCATCCATGTTGGCACCCTCTGTCCTCCCCCCCCCCCCCACAATGGCACCCTCCTACCCACCCAGAGTGGCACCCTCCTCTCCCCCCAGAGTGGCACCCTTCTTTTGTGGGCAAACGCATGCGCAGTAGTGTGTGGCTTGCCGAAAGGAATCCCCCTTGAAAATCCTGGGTTTGCCCCTGTGCCTATATGCAAAACAGGGCACACCCTAACAAGGGCTGAGCCAATAAGATGAACCTCCTGCCTGTATGCAAAACAGGCCACAACCTAAAAGGAGCAGAGCCAATGTGATGGACCACCTGCCTATATGCAAACCAGGCCACATCCTAACAAGAGCTGAGCCAATCAGATGAACCTCCTGCCTGTATGCAAAACAGCACACATCCTAACAGGAGCAGAGCCAATCAGATGGACCTCCTGCATTTATGCAAAACAGGCCACAACCTAACAGAACCGGTGCCCAACACTTAAACCACGCTCCTAACCCTAACCTACACCCCCCCCCCTTTCCCCCGCAAAGCTAACATTTTTGGTAAAGAAGGTAAACTTGGGCACCTGGAGGCTCCTGATAAAATTGCCATAGCAAAGAAGGCACATTTGGGCCGGTATTGTATCGTGGGCATTTCTTGTAAAAGATGGCAAATGTGGGTGCCTGCCACTGCCAAGACACGATTTACAGCAAATCACGGCTTTTATAATGGGTGCCTGTGGCAGCGCCCTTTTTTCTGCAAAGGCTCCTAGGGCCTTTTTTCCGGCTTCGGCTCATAGGTGCCCCCTACTGACCACGGGACCCCAACAGATAAGTATGTCTAAAAGACATACTTCAACCACCATTTTTTTTAGTTTCCTTCCTACTTCCTGACAATGGGAAGGGATCCTCCATGCTCACTTACAGGGGTCATCAACCTCATTACCAGCATAAAACAGGTGACATTCAGAGAGAGAAGAAACAGGAAGTTGGAGAGCCATCTAGTGACCACTTCTGGAGTTACTGCTGGTAATTCAGAGGTAATTGCTGATGGTGAGATCCCATCAGCTTCTATATACACTGCGGTCATATTCACCTGACGCTATCACCTTTATAAACAGAGGATTATTATTCCAGGTCAGAAGTGATTGGAGGCAGGGCTGCTCTATGTGAGGCTAGTTGGATAGCTATGGGTCAGTGAAAAATGGCGCCCAGCGCCGATAGATAATAATGGTGCCCCATTCACTTACATTATAAAACTTACATATTAAATGTTAAAAAATGGCACCGACCATTTGAACGAAATTTATCGTTTTAAAACTTGTTTTTTTTTTTGTCCTTTTGAACGAAATTTATCGTTTTAAGCCCTGCTTTGCTGCCGTTTAGAAAATGTCTGCCCGCCGACTTTAACGTTTAGTAGCACAGCCCCCTTAAAAGCTAAAAACACCAAATTTGCAGGGAATGTTGAGAAGAAAATTGTGAACAAGAGGGAATTTTTTTTTTCAAAAAGACCTTATAGTTTTTGAGAAAATCGATTTTGAATTTTCTTCTTCTGACCGTGAGAAAATTAAACGCCCGCCGACTTTAGCGGTTAATAGCAAAGCCCCTTTAAATGCCAGAAACACCAAATGTGTAGCGAATGTTAAGAAGAACAGTGGGAACAAGAGGAAAAAAAAAATTCAAAAAGACCTTATACTTTTTTAGAAAATCGATTTCTGAGAGTTAAAAGGAAAAAAAAAGGATCCATTTAAATTGCATAATGACATTTCTGCGGGAAACAACTTTAGCAGTTAATAGCAAAGTCCCCTTAAATCCTAGCAACACCTAATTTTCAGGATATGTTAAAAAGATACTGGGAAACAATATTTAAAAAAAATTAAAAAATGTTATTTATTTTTTTAAACATTTTTTGTTTTATGTTCTGAGTGTGGGAAATTTTTTTGAAAAAAAATGACGTGGGGTCCCCCCTCTGGAGGCTCTGTAACCCCTTGTCTCCCATGCAGGCTGGTATAGCCAGAATGTGGAGCCACGGCCGAATGGGTGCATTGGGTGCCAGCATGGGTGAGGGTGACAGGTGTGAGAGAGGCAGAGAGGGCAGCTGGAGCTAGCGGTAATGCGTCTGTATAGACACGCTCTCAGCTATACTAAGTATAGGTGAGAACAAAAGCATCTTTAAACTTTGGCTCCAAAGCTCCCCATTGGTTCCTTATCGACCAATGGGGATCCTTCTGATCCCCATTGGTCTGTTAAGGAACCAATGGGGACCATTGAAGCCAAAATGTAAAGATGCTTTTTGCTCTAAGCTATACTAAGTATAGCTGAGAGCAGTATGCGGCGGGGGCGGCGTGTGTGGCGTCGGGGCGGCGGAGATCTTCAATCAAGATGTAACAGAAGGTCGCAAGATAGAGGATACTGTTGTGGGACCTAATTGGCGTGGGATTTTTTTCTTAAAGGTACAGGTAAGTATTTCTGGTTAATTTAGAACATTAAAGGACTTTTCTCTTTGTTGCATTTTTATTTCATTTAACCCTTTGTGGAAATGGGTAAGGAGTACTTTGTACCCCTATACTTCTTTCTCATTTCTCTTCTTAAAGGGGACTCCCAGATGCCACCATGAACACACCCCCCCCCGGGAGTCGACACCCCCGCCTCCTCCTGGGGCAAGTGAGGCGGGGAAGAGCCCCTTGTTCATGCATGGATTGGACAAGGGCTCCGGGGGGGAGGGGGAGGCTTGGCCGCCCCTCCCCCCCGGAGCCCCCCCATACCATGGACCATGCTGGCTGGTATAGCTCAGGGTGCAAAGCCCCAGTCAGCCGGGGCTCCGCATTCTGGCTATCCCAGCCTGCATGGAGGACAAGGGGTTACAGAGCTTGAAAAAAAGGGGGAGAACCGAGAGCCCAATATGGTGTAGTATGTTAATGAGGTGATGTCTGATGCAAACACACACAATGGTTATACTCACAAGGACGGGTCGCCTCCAAGGCAACCACTGGATAAGCAGGCGGGGAGAATTGTAACCTGACCCCGCTCAGGGTTAAGAAGTCGCTCTCTGTAGATAGAAGGAAATGGGGATACACCCCTCCACCAAGGGTGGACTAAACAGTTATGTGGTATAACAACAGAGGCGCCAAGTAGAGTAAAATTAGTTAAAATTGTTAAAAAGGGGGAAGTGGGTGGACTCACCTCCCTTCTGAAAAAATGGCCAGACAACGGGCAGGTTACTTCAAGTTTAAAGTAACATTTATTATGAGTCGGATCAAGAGCCAGATATAGCGCCTCTGTCCGACAGAGGCGCTATATCTGGCTCTTGACCCGACTTTGCTCCCTCCAAAAATTGTGTGACTGAAGAAGCGGGACCCGTGAAACGCGTTGCACTTTTGGAGCTCATAATAAATGTTACTTTAAACTTGAAGTAACCTGCCCGTTGTCTGGCCATTTTTTCAGAAGGGAGGTGAGTCCACCCACTTCCCCCTTTTTAACAATTTTAACTAATTTTACTCTACTTGGCGCCTCTGTTGTTATACCACATAAGGGGTTACAGAGGCTCGGGAGGGGGGACCCCATGTCATTTTTTTTCAAAAAATTTCCCACACTCAGAACATAAAACAAAAATTAAAATGTTTAAAAAAATAAATACAATTTTTTATTTTATTTTTTTAAATATTGATTCCCAGTATCTTTTTAACATTTCCTGAAAATTAGGTGTTGCTAGGATTTAAGGGGACTTTGCTATTAACTGCTAAAGTCGGCGGAAAAATTTCCCGCAGAAATGTCATTACGCGATTTAAATGGATACTTTTTTCCTTTGATCTTTTAGAAATCGCGTTTCTCAAAAAGTATAAGGTCTTTTTGAAAAAAAAAAATTTCTTCTTGTTCCCACTGTTCTTCTTAACATTCCGTACACATTTGGTGTTTCTGGCATTTAAAGGGGCTTTGCTATTAACCGCTAAAGTTGGCGGGCGTTTAATTTTTCCACGGTCAGAAGAAGAAAATTCAAAATCAATTTTCTCAAAAACTATAAGGTGTTTTTGAAAAAAAAAAAATTCCCTCTTGTTCACAATTTTCTTCTTAACACTCCCTGCAAATTTGGTGTTTTTAGCTTTTAAGGGGGCCGTGCTATTAAACGTTAAAGTCGGCGGGCAGACATTTTCCAAACGGCAGCAAAGCAGGGCTTAAAATGATAAATTTCGTTCAAAATGTCTGCACTATTTTAACCTTTAAAACGATAATTATCATTTTAAACAAATATTGGGCAGAAGGGGGTGCCATTATTTAACCGGCGCCATTTTTCACTGGACCCGGATAGCTATATGTAGCCCCTATGTAGGGCCCTCCTCTTGTGTCACAGGTGTAATGGAGGAGGGGTGTGATGTCATACTCACCTAAACAGGTCACAGAGGGAGGAGACCACTCTGAGGTGTTGTCACATGCCATTGTGTCATTTGATGGGTAATATCCAGGATTACACTGTATCCTAATCGTATCATTTCTTTTATAATATTTCCTGTGGGTAGAGATGTTGGCATTCTGTATGTCGGGTCTCTTGCACTGAGCTGTGGAACGAGACACACAATAATAATCATCATACTCCATATATACAGACAAGGGTTCACTCATTTCTGGTTATTAATGAGGACCTGTAGCTTTCAACAAAATGTTTCATACCCTCTACTGACCCTCCTCTTAGTTGCTATAAGTAGTCTGCCCCCCATCTCTTATGTCATACATGTGGTGGAGGAGGTGTGTGATGTCATACTCACCTAAACAGGTCACAGAGGGAGGAGACCACTCCAAGGCTTTATTCATTCTCCTACATGTCATTGTGTCATTTGATGGGTAATATCCAGGATTACACTGTATCCTTATCTTTTCACTTCTATTATAATAGTCCCTGTATGCAGAGATGGTGGCGTTCTCTATGGTGGGTCTCTTGCACTGAGCTGTGGAAGAAGACAGAGATAATTATACATTCCGAACAATCCCCAAGGCCTACATCAAGGTTACCCAGGCGATATCTGAATTTTCTGGTACACGTGATCTGGTTGCCCATCAGAGAGGATGTACTTCCATGGAGATGGACTGCATGCGAATAATATTGAGACTGACATGTTCAACCTGCTGCTCCAGGAAAAGATTGAGTTTGTGGGTGAGCTGTTGCGGACAGAGCTAAGCCCTTTTGCTGCACGGGGTAACTCGTGTTTTGTGTAATGGGTTGATAAGGCCAGTTATATAAGCCCAGAGGAGCCGTGAGGCTTGTTGGTTTCATGCAGGTAAAGTTGTTGGGATGGGGCAAAGGCATGAAGATGGCCTGATTGTCCATATATACTCACCTAAAGGATTATTAGGAACACCTGTTCAATTTCTCATTACTGCCATTATCTAATCAACCAATCACATGGCAGTTGCTTCAATGCATTTAGGGGTGTGGTCCTGGTCAAGACCATCTCCTAAACTCCAAACTGAATGTCAGAATGGTAAAGAAAGGTGATGTAAGCAATTTTGAGCGTGGCATGGTTGTTGGTGCCAGATGGGCCGGTCTGAGTATTTATTTATTTATTTATTGTATTTATAAAGCGCCAACATATTACGCAGCGCTGGACATTAGTTTAGGTTACAGACAATATTTAGGGTTGACATACAGCAATATGACAATACATGAATACAAGAAAGACCAGATCACGCAGCACAGTATGAGTACAAGGTAATGCTTAGTCAGTCACTGAAAGGGAACATGGAGATTAGGCAAGTTAGGTTCACTCAAATGCATGGCATGGGGTCACAGTAATGGAGGTGCATGAACAGGTAGGACACAAAAGGAGGAGGACCCTGCCCAAAGGCTTACAATCTAGAGGGAGAGGTAGGGACACGAGAGGTAGGGGACCAGAGTTCAGCTGTGGGTTTAGAGCACTTGTGAGGGGTGATAGGCCAGAGTGAAAAGGTGAGTTTTGAGTATTTCACAATCTGCTCAGTTACTGGGATTTTCACGCACAACCATTTCTAGGGTTTACAAAGAATGGTGTGAAAAGTGAAAAACATCCAGTATGCGGCAGTCCTGTGGACGAAAATGCCTTGTTGATGTTAGAGGTCAGAGGAGAATGGGCTGACTGATTCAAGCTGATAGAAGAGCAACCTTGACTGAAATACCCACTCGTTACAACCGAGGTATGCAGCAAAGCATTTGTGAAGACACAACATGCACAACCTTGAGGCGGATGGGCTACAACAGCAGAAGACCCCACCAGGTACCACTCATCTCCACTACAAATAGGAAAAAGAGGCTACAATTTGCACGAGCTCACAAGCTGGTGTTGGTGTAATGGTGTGGGGGATGTTTTTTTGGCACACTTTAGGCCCCTTAGTGCCAATTGGGCATCATTTAAATGCGATGGGCTACCTGAGCATTGTTTCTGACCATGTCCATCCCTTCATGACCACCATGTACCCATCCTCTGATGGCTACTTCCAGCAGAATAATTCACCATGTCACAAAACTCGAATCATTTCAAATTGTTTTCTCGAACATGATGACGAGTTCACTGTACTGAAATGGCCCCCACAGCCACCAGATCTCACCCCAATAGAGCATCTTTGGGATGTGAATGAACGGGAGCTTCATGACCTGGATGTGCACCCCTCAAATCTCCATCAACTGCAAGGTGCTATCCTATCAATATGGGCCAACATTTCTAAAGAATGCTTTCAGCACCTTGTTGAATTAATGCCACATAGAATTAAGGCAGTTTTGAAGGCGAAAGGGGGTCAAACACCGTATCAGTATGGTGTTCCTAATAATCCTTTAGGTGAGTGTATAAACGCTTGTTGTTCCGGGTATGTTGTTATTATTGTTATTTTTAAGTTATAATTATATCATTGTACTGGTATTTTATTAATGGTGCTGTTATGCACAGCTGTGGCAGATTGCAATAAATCATCATTCAGAAAAATAAATGTAATGCAGGTATTGACTGACTGTTGGAATGTGTGTATGCCAGGCCATCAGCTGCTTAGGATGGGTAAGCGGGGTAGTTAGCAGTTAGTAGTAAGTAGGTGGACACCGCAGGCAGGGCCGGGACAAGGTCCTGCAGCACCCAAGGCTGAGACACCAAAGTGCGCCCCTCCATCCCTGCCACCCCAGCCGTCACACACTGATTGCTATTACACTAAGAGGCCCCTCCCATCCCTCCCACCCCAGCCATCACACACTGATTGCTATTACACTAAGAGGCCCCTCCATCCCTCCCATCCCAGCCATCACACACTGATTGCTATTAGACCAAGAGGCCCCTCCATCCCTCCCACCCCAGCCGTCACACACTGATTGCTATTACACTTAGAGGTGCCCCCAACCCCTTAATCTCTAGTTATCTGGCTTGCAGTCACTGCCATGTATCCCCTTTTCTTATTTCTTTTTGCTTCAAACACAATAGGGGAATGATAGCTGAAAGAGATGTGCCCCCCCCCTCCTACACTGTGCCCTGAGGCTGGAGCCTCTCTCACCTGTGCTCAGCCCCAGCCTGTGTGTGCTCCTCCTACACTGCGCCCTGAGGCTGGAGCCTCTCTCGCCTCTGCCTTGGCCCGGCCCTGACCGCAGGGTCAAGTCACTAAAGGTCATTAATGAGGAACTGTAGCTTCCTAGAACATCCTCCATGAACATCACTGACCCTGCTCTGGACTGCTATGGGTAGCCCCTGCCCCTCCTATGTCACACATGTGACAGGGGAGACGTGTGATGTCATACTCACCTAAACAGGTCACAGAGGGAGGAGACCACTTTAAGGTGTTGTCACATGTCATTGTCTCATGTGATGGGTAATTTCCAGGCTTGCATTGTATTGTTATCACATCACTTCTCTTATAATATTCCCTGTATGCAGAGATGTTGGCATTCTGTATGTTGGGTCTCTTGCACTGAGCTGTGGAAGAAGACAGATAGTAATTATACGTTCCTGACAACCGAAATGGCCTACATCAAAGTTAACCAGGCAATATCTAAATTGTCTTTATTCACATGTGATATGGTGGTCCATCATGTAGGGCTAAAGAGAAGGGATGTACTGCCATAGAGACGATGTGACAAACATCCGCCCACCAATCCCGTCTTATTATGCCACAGCTGCCATACATGTCTCATCCACTAGAGACCTCTGGAGGCGAATCCACTGTGAGTACAGTAAACGATAAGAATGGTTGGTGCACCCATACATAATACAATCTAGATTGTATGTACAATCAGTAAAATAAAGTTATCGATTTTGTGCTGGAAATTAAGGGTAATATGCTGCCACCATTCTTAGTATTGAACATGGTGAAGATACCCTGGCTAGCTATTGCTAATAGGAACAAAACGGTTATTTACAACCTAGCTACCAAATCAACAATTTATAAAGATCAGACAATGCGGTAATGTCCCTTTTGAGGACAGAGAGTTCCAGCATAGATCAAAGATCAGACAATGCGGTAGTGTGTCTTCTGGGGACAGAGAGTTCCAGCATAGATCAGACAATGCGGTAGTGTATCTCTTCTGAGGACAGAGAGTTCTAGCATGGATCAGAGATCACACAATGCGGTAGTGTGTCTCTTCTGAGGACAGAGAGTTCTGGCATGGATCAGAGATCAGACAATGCGGTAGTGTGTCTCTTCTGAGGACAGAGAGTTCTAGCATGGATCAGAGATCAGACAATGCGGTAGTGTGTCTCTTCTGAGGACAGAGAGTTCTAGCATGGATCAGAGATCAGACAATGCGGTAGTGTGTCTCTTCTGAGGACAGAGAGTTCCAGCCTAGATCAGAGATCAGACAATGCGGTAGTGTCTCTTCTGAGGACAGAGAGTTCTAGCATGGATCAGAGATCAGACAATGCGGTAGTGTGTCTCTTCTGAGGACAGAGAGTTCCAGCATAGATCAGAGATCAGACAATGCGGTAGTGTGTCTCTTCTGAGGACAGAGAGTTCCAGCATAGATCAGAGATCAGACAATGCGGTAGTGTGTCTCTTCTGAGGACAGAGAGTTCTAGCATGGATCAGAGATCAGACAATGCGGTAGTGTGTCTCTTCTGAGGACAGAGAGTTCCAGCATAGATCAGAGATCAGACAATGTGGTAGTGTGTCTCTTCTGAGGACAGAGAGTTCCAGCATAGATCAGAGATCAGACAATGCGGTAGTGTGTCTCTTCTGAGGACAGAGAGTTCCAGCATAGATCAGAGATCAGACAATGCGGTAGTGTGTCTCTTCTGAGGACAGAGAGTTCCAGCATAGATCAGAGATCAGACAATGCGGTAGTGTCTCTTCTGAGGACAGAGAGTTCTAGCATGGATCAGAGATCAGACAATGCGGTAGTGTGTCTCTTCTGAGGACAGAGAGTTCCAGCATAGATCAGAGATCAGACAATGCGGTAGTGTGTCCCTTCTGAGGACAGAGAGTTCCAGCATGGATCAGAGATCAGACAATACGGTACTGTGTCTCTTCTGAGGACAGAAAGTTCCAGCATAGATCAGAATAATCGGGTAACAAGGGCAAAACTGGAACGGTCAAATAATGTTATTATAAAACTATACACAAAAAACTATATATAATGGCAAATAAAGACCACAAAAAACCTTGGGGGAGAAATTAGGGTGGCAAATAAATATATCTGGCAGCTGAACAAATTGGTTAAATAGAATAAGTAAAGGTGCCCATTAACAGTTCAATTTTATCACTAAATGTGATCTTTCAATGTGATTTTTAGGATCGAAACTAATTGGAAGGTAATTATCAATTGTTCACATTGACTGAATGATTCTTTGTTCAAATTTGATCATAAAATCCAACTTTCGGATCGATCTTATTCCAGTTACCAATCGACTAAAGAGTCCTATCTTATCGATTGCCTTCATAAATGGCAAAGTTTCTATACAATTTGATCATTAAAATCACATTGAAAGATCGCATTTGGTGAAAAAATGTTACCGTTAACGGGCATCTTAAAAGATGAGAAATGCATAGAATGTCTGAAAGTTCCAAATACAGTGTTTGGCTGAGTCCAAAAAGCGATAAAGTCTTTGCGCTGAAGTAATCCAAAGTATTGCGTTTTGGCCAGCGTCCTGCTGGCATGTCGATAGATGGAATTCGACAACTGATGATGAGCAAGGACCGAGGACCTGGGTGGGCAGCTGGGTTTAACTACAGTGACCAGATTTTTGTAGGCTCAACCTGGGACGGGGGGAATTGGGAGGGGGGGGGGCGGCTGCGTCGAAAAATGTGGTGCCTGCAGCGCGCGCGAAAAATGGGCGTGGCCATGACATTTTATGGGCGGAGCTAACGTAATGATGCAACAGCGAGGCATAAGAAAGCAGTGTTTACGCCGTGATGTGGTCAAACGTGGATTCGCATCATGGGTGTGCAGAAACTGTGTGATGCTATTTAATAGTATGCCATAACCCCAAAGCAGCAAACACAGCCAACTATGACCATTAAATTATAAATGCAGCAACAGTTACCCCAGACACCACAAAATAAACGCATTGCGGGCAACATTTCAGCACAAAATAAACGCATTGCGGGCAACATTTCAGCATAAAATAAACGCAATGGGGGCAAACATGTCAGTACAAAATAAACGCAATGGGGGCAAACATGTCAGCACAAAATAAACGCAATGGGGGAAACATGTCAGCACAAAATAAACGCAATGGGGGCAACATTTCAGCACAAAATAAACGCACTGCGGGCAAACATGTCAGCACAAAATAAACGCACTGCGGGCAAACATGTCAGCACAAAATAAACACACTGTGGGCAAACATGTCAGTACAAGATAAACGCACTGCGGGCAAACATGTCAGTACAAGATAAACGCACTGCGGGCGAACATGTCAGTACAAAATGTACACAATGTGGGCAAACACTTCACCTGCAAGAAAAAGCATTTACTCACCTGGCAGAAGACGTCCCCTCACGCAGCCGGCCTCTGGTGCCTCAGGTGTGTGCAGCTCCCCCTGGCCTGGACGATCTTCAATCTCCCGCTCAGCCTCTCACAGGCAGAGCAGGGCTACGGCAAGATGGCGTCCGGAGGCGGAGCCCTGTATTGGAGACACAAATAGTCTCCAGTACAGGGCTCTGCCTCCGGACGCCATCTTCCCATAGCCCTGCTCTGCCTGTGCCTGCCAGAGCACAATGCAGGCTGCTGGAGCGGGGCTGCGGGGAATGAACTAGCGCAGCGTCTATGAGACGCTGCGGCTAGTTCATTGTACGGTGGCCAGAGTCCCGAGGCCGGGACGTCCCGCTGCTAAAAGCGGGACGTTTCCCGGGACCTCATGCAGCCTGGGACAGCGCCCCCCAAAGGCGGGACGCGTCCCGGGTAAAGCGGGACGTATGGTCACCGTAGTTTAACCCACTCTGTAGTTGGGAGTGGCTATGACAAGAAAAAGTCCAACCCTGTGCAACTAGTACAGGGGGCAGGGCCTGACCCAGAGAGATAAAATCTGGCAGAATTCCTGCTTTGCCAGTCTCTCCATGCCCTTAAACATTTCTGAAAAGTTAGTTCATTTAGTATATTCCTAACCCATAAAATATGAAGAAAATATGGAAAAAATATGATCTTTAGAAGGGTTACAGCCAGTTCATCTGTTCTTTGTGGGACAGCTGTTTGAAGGAAATCATCAGTTAAGATCAGTTTCTCTCCAGCTCTGTAGAGGTATTGAAGGCTCCCTTGAACTACGTATTCACAGAGACAATTATGCTAGGTACGCAGGCACAATGCAATTTTCTGACACATTTACTGTCAGATTGATTTTTTCTAACATGTCCGATCTGATTCCAGGTCAATTTATACATGATTTTTCATAGAAGTGAATGGAAAATCTATTGAAGAATTGATTGGAAATCAGAGAGGACATGTTGGACGTAATCAATCTGACAGTAAATCTGTCAGAAAATTTCATTGTGTGTACCTAGCATTAGCCTGAGAAGGGGAACTCATATGGAGCTTTGTCAATTTAGGGGGAGATGGATGGTTGAGGTAAACAGATGTTAATTGCCCCCAGATCAGCTCGGGATAATACTGCTAAAAGATAAATAACTCTGTGTTTGGCTTCCCAGCTGAGGGCCTGGAAGCTCAGAGGGTTGGCTGCTCTTTTAACGAGAGGATTATGTGTATGACTTGGGATACATTCAATTATGAAATATGGTGACTGCGCCACATTTCCCCCTTTTGAAGAAAAGGAGAGAAGGAGTTGTCAGCAAGACCGTGACTGAAGCAATCCCCACTTGCTACTTGGGTTTGTTACAGCGGGAAAGTCCATTGGCATTCAGATGCCGGCTTCCCGGTTTGTGCTGGATGGTGAAATCGTACTGCTGGAGCGTTAAGGGGAGTTTTCCATTGGTACCAGCAGTCCGCTTCAGTCAGCTGAGGGGGTTGTGGACTGTGATAACCGTAAAGGATCATCCATATAGGTACGATTGTAACTTCTGGATGAGCTGCATTACAATAGAAGGGCAGCGAACATGGGCATGCTGAAACTATTGAACTAAGGTGTGTGTATATATATATATATATATATATATATATGCACAGACAGATGTATATGTTAAGGATTGGTACTGGCATTCTTTTTTGTATTTCAGATGCTGTGAGGTAAATCACCTCAGAAGAATCTGTTGTTATGCAAAGCTGAGCTGTATGCTATTCAGGTACAGCTGAAAGCGGATTGGTTGGAGCTTCGTTCCCTCCAAAGCCCTTAGCCAATCAGGAGGTTGGCTGAGGTGAAACAAAACCAGCCCTGTCAGAGCAGTCAGTGTCACTTGAGGAGAACTTTTGGACAGACCTGAGCTGCTGTGATAGCTGCTGTTTTTGCTTCTCCTCTGCTATTCCTTCCTTTTTGTTTTGTTTTCTTTCTTTAATTTATTTATTCCTCTTTTTAGTGTGTTCTGAATTATGGAGCACCCCTTCAGAGAACTTTTACTGAGGGCTCAGGCACCTGACGGAGAACAAGTAATCCGAGCACTGCTGGCTGCCTTGCCCCCCTTGCCTGGTACAGCTAGTGGTGTTTCTCCGGCGCTGTGTGCTGCTTCTCCTGCCTTACCTGCTGCTCAGCATGTTGCTGCTTCTGGTCCTCCAGTCCAGCCAGGCGTTCCGGTGACTCTGCCTCCTACCGCTGGGACGCCTCCGCTCCTGATGCCTGTGGGAGCGGCTCCGAGTGGCTTCAATTTTTGGCCACTTGTTTTCCCACCTCCACCACCTCCTTCTCCGCTCGGGGCCATGGATGTCTCTGGTTCCAGCCCCCTGCTCCAAGCTTCAGGGATTGTCCAGGACGGGGGCGGCGCTGCACCCATCTCTGCCCAGCTACTGGTTACCGCAGGCAGCAGTGGTATGGCGGATTCCGGATCCCGGTTGGTGTCCTCTGCACCGGAAATACATCATCTGCCCTTAGGAGGCACTTCCGGTCCAGCCTTGCCAGTACCTTCAGCTGAGCCTGAGAGGGGGCGGTCTCTGAGGCAGAACAAGAGGAAGACCAGACCTTATACGCCGCCCCCTAGCCGATCATCACAGCCTACGCAGCCATCCAGGAAGAAGGGTCAGCCTTCCAAGGGACACGGGACTCAGCCGGCGCAGAGGAATAGATCTATGCCTGCAGGTGTCAGCTCTCTGCTGCCTGCTGGGTGTCCTCCCGCACAACCTGCGCATCAGATGGGGCAAGCCGGATTACAGCAGGAGCCTAGAGCTGCACAGAGGGATCCACAGCTGGTGAACCAACAGGCCCAGCCGGTCCAGGAAGGGGGAGCTCGTATGCCGGGTGAGTGCCTGGGTATCCCCCAGCAAACCCAGCCTAATAGGCTGGATGAAATGTTTTCAATGATGCAATCTCTGTTATCTGTAATTCAGAGGGGGGGTTTTGCTTGTGGGTCCCAGCAGCATAACGTGCAGTCATTGGGAGTGTCAAACCCCTTACCTCTAGAATCTGCGGGGGTTCCTACCCCTACTCCTGTTGCTAATGTTTGGTATCCTGTGGCTGCTACGCCTTCAGTCTCTGTACCACCTGTTATGTCTTCTGTTTCTTTACCACCTGTTATGTATCAATCTGCTGTTCCTGCTCAGCCTGTTTTGTCTCAGTCTCAGTCTCCTCCTACTGTTACTCCTTTGACTTCTGAGAGCAGACCTTCTGGGGTATCAGAAATGTGTTACAAAGAGGCATTGGCATGTGATTTATCGCCTCTTGGTTTCCATTTACCATTGTCTGTCAAGGAAAAAATTTGGCAATCAGAGTATGTGGACTTGCTCTCTCTGTTGCCAGCTAACAAGGATTTTATTAAAGAGAGTCTGAAGCGAGAATAGATCTCGCTTCAGACCTCATAGCTAGCAGGGGCATGCATGCCCCTGCTAAAACGCCGCTATAGCGCGGCTTAACGGGGGTCCCTTCACCCCCAAATCCCCTCCGTTCAGCCGGGGAGCGCTTCCTGGTTGGGGCAGGGCTAACCGCCGCAGCCCTGCCCCACGCGCGTCTGTCAGACGCGTATCTCCGCCTCTCCCCCGCCCCTCTCAGTCTTCCTTCACTGAGAGGGGCGGGGGAGAGGCGGCGATGCGCGTCTGATAGACGCGCTGGGAGGCAGGGCTGCAGCCGTTAGCCCTGCCTCCAGGAAGATCCTCTCCAGCGACCATTTTCCGACCAAGGTTTGCGGGGGGTGGGTTGGGGGTGAAGGGACCCCCGTTAAGCCGCGGGATAGCGGCGTTTTAGCAGGGGCACACGTGCCCCTGCTATATATAAGACCTGAAGCGAGATTTAGTCTCGCTTCAGTGTCTCTTTAAGGATAAAAAAGATGCTGAGGGTGATAGGAGGCGTCCTATCGCTCGAACGTTTTCTAATTGGCTACAAGCATTTTTTATTTATGCCAGCATTCTGTGTGAAAAGTATCCTGCTTTGAGTGTGGGCCTTTTTCGTCATGCCGATATTGTATTGGAAGCGTATCAAAAATTTGGATCCTTGAGCTGGTTTTTGTATGATGAAACCTATCGGCAAAAAATGACAGTGCATTCGAATTTGCAGTGGGGTCAGAAAGACGTTGGCCTATGGTTGTCTTTGATGTTGCCGCAGAGATCGCAATCACCTAGACAAGCCCCTTCGCCTGGAGGGGTTACATTACGGAAGGGTGTTTGTTTTTCTTTTAATGAGGGGCAGTGCAAGTTTACTAACTGCAGGTTCCGGCACGAGTGCTCATTCTGTGCTGGTCCTCACTCTTTAAACAAATGTGTGAAGAAAGCATCTGCCCCTCAGAATGCTTATCCAGGCAAAGAGCCATTTCTTAAAGGGCCCGAGCCCAATTCTGCTGCAAAGGTTAATTCCATGGTTAGAGATGTATCCAGACCAGAACATAGCTAGTTTTCTGTTTCACGGTTTTAGAGATGGTTTTTATATTCCTGCTTTTGATGGTTTAGGTTGTGAGTGGGTAGACAATCTGAAATCAGTTGGTCAATTTCCGGAAGTTGTTAGTGCAAAACTTAGTAAGGAGCTTGAGGCCGGCAGGATTGCCGGTCCGTTTTCTGTACCCCCCTTTGCTAATTTCAGATTATCCCCTCTGGGCGTTGTTCCAAAAAAGGAGCCGGGGGAGTTTAGAATCATTCATCATTTGTCATTTCCGAAAGGGGGTTCTCTGAACGATTGCATTCCGGCGGAATGGTCGTCGGTTCGATATGCCACGTTTGATCAAGCTATGGAATTGGTTAGAAGTTTCGGATCTGGTGCCCTTATGGCCAAGACCGATATCAAATCGGCATTCAGATTGCTTCCAATTGCTCCAATCGGTTTTTCCTCGTTAGGGTTTCAGTTTGGGGGTAGTTATTTCTTTGATCGATGCCTCCCTATGGGGTGCTCTTTGTCATGCCTATATTTTGAACGCTTCTCGTCCTTTTTGGAGTGGGCAGCCTTGTTTGAGCATGATTCAGGAGGTGGAATAACTCACTACCTAGATGATTTTCTTTTTGTTGGAGGAAATGACAGTGATTTATGCATGTCTTTATTGAATTGTTTCATTTGCCTTATGGAGTTTTTTGGTGTTCCTCTTGCACCTGAGAAAACTGTGTTGCCTTGCACAGAGTTATGTTTTTTGGGTATCTGCATTGATACTATTAAACAGGAGTATAGGCTGCCATTGGAGAAAGTAGTTGAAATGCGGAACAGGATTCGTTTATTAATCAAAAAGAAAAAAACGGTAGTGAAGGAGGTGCAATCTGTGTTGGGCTTATTGGCTTTCGCTACGCGAATTATGCCAATGGGTCGGGTTTTCTCCAGGCGTTTGGCACTGTCTATTTCAGGTTTAAAGTCCCCATCCCTTCATGTACGTTTAAATTCAGTGGTTAAACATGATCTGTTGGTTTGGGATAGGTTCCTGTGTGAATATAATGGCAGGACTTTCTGGCAGGATGAATTTCAATCGGCAGAAGAACTTCAATTGTTCACGGATGCGGCTGGCTCCATAGGATTTGGGGCCTTCTGGGCTGGAAAATGGTGCGCGGACACCTGGCCTGTGTCATGGGTGGAAGGCGGCGCCACCAAATCCATAGTCTTATTGGAGCTGTTTCCTGTTTTGGTATCTCTTGTGTTGTGGGGTGAGAGTTTTCAGAATAAACGTATACTATTACACACTGATAATAAGGGCGTATTATTTGCAGTTAATTGCCTAACATCAAAATCAATCTTTGTTTTACGAGTGTTGCGTCAGATTGTATTTTATTCATTGAAATGTAACATCTGGTTGAAAGCTGTTTATTTGCCTGGAAAACAGAACGTAGTAGCTGATTGTCTATCCTGAAAAAAATTTCAGGAATTCCGCCAGCATGTGCCAGACGCAGAGAGGGATGGAGCTATATGTCCAGATCAATTATGGAAGGTGATCTGGGATTGATTTCGTCTATGGTGTCTAACTCTCTTTCAGGGAAGACTTGGAATGATTATTTGTCCGCATGGAATAAGTGGTGTATGTACTGCCAGGAGACCTCTGTCTCTGCTTTACAAGATGATTGCGACATTGTTTTACGTTTTTTATGTTATGGAATGCAGGTAGGCTGGTCATATGGGTATATGAGTAAGACATTGGCAGGAGTGTCGTTTTTTCGCAAGCTCATGAATGCGCCTGCGGTTAACAGCTATTTTATAGTTAAACAGTTTTTGAAGGGATACAAATCAGGGGCTAAGACGGTGGATGAGCGACGTCCAATTAGCTTTAATTTACTGGTGGGGATATCTGTGTTTTTAAAAGCTATTTGCGTGTCAGATTACGAGTTTTTGCTTTTTCAAGCGGCATTTTGCCTCGCTTTTTTTGCCGCGTTACGGATATCGGAGTTGGTCGCTCATTCCAAGTCGTCTCAGGCTCAGTTGGAGGAGTCCCATGTCCGGGTTTTTGAGGAGAAGGTGGAGGTTTTCGTGTGTCGGTCAAAAACCGATCAGGCCTCGCGGGGTGTTTGGTTATCTTTGTTTTCATTGCCGGGTTCACTTTTATGTCCGGTTTACGTTATTCGCTCCTTTTTGGCGGTGCGTATTTCTGCGGTTTCCTTTTTGTGCCACGCGGATGGGTCTCCTCTTACAAAATATCAATTTTCTGCTGTTCTAAAAAAATGTTTAGTCAAATTGGGTTTAGGTGAGGAGCGCTTCTCCACCCATTCTTTTCGTATAGGTGCTGCTACAGAGGCAGCTAGGATGGGACTTAGTTCAGAAGTTATTAAGAGGTTGGGTAGGTGGGAGTCCAGCCGTTTTATGTTATATGTGCGTCCACGTTTGTGTGTTTTCTAATTCTTTGTTTTAATTACAGGTAGGCAAAGGGTGACGGTGTGGCTATGCGGTCACTCCTTTATATATTGGGCAGGGAGGAGAGCATTAATTAGACCATACGGTGAGCACCTAGACCTATCTGGTTATTCTATACAAGTATTGTGGAAAGGGATTCGTGGTATGCAATGGAGGGGTTTGCTACCAATGATTAAAGAGTCTCTCCGTGTGGATCCTCCTCCAGAGGTTCTGATAGTCCACTTGGGAGGTAATGATGTAGGGAATATGCGCACTTTGCAGTTGATTTTTGATATAAAGTCTGATTTCTCCCAACTGCGTGAATTGCTACCTAACACAGTGCTGGTATTTTCAGAGATCATCTCCAGGTTATGTTGGCTTCGATCTCCGGAGCTTTCATTTTTGGAAAAAATAAGGAAGAAAATAAACAGGCGGATAAGCAAATTTATGTTCACCATCCAAGGGTTCGCATATAGACATCATGAGCTGGAAGGTGGAATTGTGGGGCTGTATCATACTGATGGAGTACACTTGTCTGAAATTGGATACGATATATTTAATGTGAACTTACAAGACATGGTTGAACAGGCCGTGGGGTTGGGGGGTGCCAGGCTTTAGGCCTGCCTGGTGGGGTATGGTGAAAGTAAAGAACTGGTGTGCGATCGTGTAGGGTCCACAGACCATCGATCGCGGTTGTTGTGTTGGTCAGTCTATGTGTGTTCACGTGTAAATAAAGTTAAATGGTTACGGAGTTTACAATAAAGTTGGTTGTTTGTTATACCTCCCACTTTTTACCCCCCAATAAACAATGGCCGCGGCCTGTAAAACGCCAAGGTGGTGTGTGTCTCAATTATTTAATAAGTAGTAGATGTTTAATGTTTGACGTTTAATAATGTTGAATGCATTCCCATGGATGAGCTGCATTACAATAGAAGGGCAGCGAACATGGGCATGCTGAAACTATTGAACTAAGGTGTGTGTATATATATATATATATATATGCACAGATGTATATGTTAAGGATTGGTACTGGCATTCTTTTTTGTATTTCAGATGCTGTGAGGTAAATCACCTCAGAAGAATCTGTTGTTATGCAAAGCTGAGCTGTATGCTATTCAGGTACAGCTGAAAGCGGATTGGTTGGAGCTTCGTTCCCTCCAAAGCCCTTAGCCAATCAGGAGGTTGGCTGAGGTGAAACAAAACCAGCCCTGTCAGAGCAGTCAGTGTCACTTGAGGAGAACTTTTGGACAGACCTGAGCTGCTGCCCACCCACCCGTCCCTTAATTAAAAAAATTTGTCGCGGGCCTTTATTATTGGGGGGGGGTATGGTGAAAGTAAAGAACTGGTGTGCGATCGTGTAGGGTCCACAGACCATCGATCGCGGTTGTTGTGTTGGTCAGTCTATGTGTGTTCACGTGTAAATAAAGTTAAATGGTTACGGAGTTTACAATAAAGTTGGTTGTTTGTTATACCCCCCACTTTTTACCCCCCAATAAACAATGGCCGCGGCCTGTAAAACGCCAAGGTGGTGTGTGTCTCAATTATTTAATAAGTAGTAGATGTTTAATGTTTGACGTTTAATAATGTTGAATGCATTCCCATGCAGGACCCACACAATCGCTAGGCACTTTGTTGAGGAGTGCGCGGCTTCCCGTGAAAGTAGCTTTCTGCTCCGGTAGAGAATATACATTGCCGCTACAGGAAGCAGCTGCCCTGCTGTTTGCCTTTTCACAGCAGCCACGGGACACGCTGCTATGACAGAGCATGTACGGAGAACAGGGGACTGGTGGGGACTATAATAGAGGAAGCGGCCGCCAGCTCAGACAGGAACACGAGCGGCGGCCACGGGGAGAGTGGGAGCAGGCACTGGGGGCAACTGTACTATCCTATACAATACTACCTATACTGGGGCAGCTATACTACCTACACTGGGGGCAACTATACTACCTATACTGGGGCAACTATACTACCTACACAGGGGCAACTATACTATCTATACTGGGGCAGCTATACTACCTACACTGGGGGCAACTATGCTACCTACACTGGGGCAACCATACTACCTACACTGGGTGCAACTATACTACCTATACTGGGGCAGCTATACTACCTACACTGGGGGCAACTATACTACCTATACTGGGGCAGCTATACTACCTACACTAGGGGCAACTGTACTACCTACACTGGGGGCAACTATACTATCTATACTGGGGCAACTATACTAACTACACTGGGGGCAACTATACTACCTATACTGGGGCAACCATACTACCTACACTGGGGGCAACTATACTACCTATACTGGGGCAACTATGCTACCTACACAGGGGCAACTATACTATCTATACTGGGGACAACTATACTACCTACACTGGGGACAACTATACTACCTATACTGGGGGCAACTATACTACCTACACTGGGGCAACTATACTACCTACACAGGGGCAACTATACTATCTATACTGGGGACAACTATACTACCTATACTGGGGCAACTATACTACCTACACTGGGGGCAACTATACTACCTATACTGGGGCAGCTATACTACCTACACTGGGGCAACTATACTACCTATACTGGGGCAACTATGCTACCTACACAGGGGCAACTATACTATCTATACTGGGGACAACTATACTACCTACACTGGGGACAACTATACTACCTATACTGGGGGCAACTATACTACCTACACTGGGGCAACTATACTACCTACACAGGGGCAACTATACTATCTATACTGGGGACAACTATACTACCTATACTGGGGCAACTATACTACCTACACTGGGGGCAACTATACTACCTATACTGGGGCAGCTATACTACCTACACTGGGGCAACTATACTACCTATACTGGAGCAACTATGCTACCTACACTGGGGCAACTATACTATCTATACTGGGGACAACTATACTACCTACACTGGGGGCAACTATACTACCTATACTGGGGCAACTATACTACCTACACTGGGGGCAACTATACTACCTATACTGGGGCAACTATACTACCTACACAGGGGCAACTATACTATCTATACTGGGGACAACTATACTACCTACACTGGGGGCAACTATACTACCTATACTGGGGCAACCATACTACCTACACTGGGGCAACTATACTACCTATACTGGGGCAACTATGCTACCTACACAGGGGCAACTATACTATCTATACTGGGGACAACTATACTACCGACACTGGGGGCAACTATACTACCTATACTAGGGGCAACTATACTACCTATACTGGGGCAACTATACTACCTACACTGGGGGCAACTTTACTACCTATACTGGGGCAGCTATACTACCGACTCTGGGGCAACTATACTACCTATACTGGAGCAACTATGCTACCTACACTGGGGCAACTATACTATCTATACTGGGGACAACTATACTACCTACACTGGGGGCAACTATACTACCTATACTGGGGCAACTATACTACCTACACTGGGGGCAACTATACTACCTATACTGGGGCAACTATACTACCTATACTGGGGCAACTATGCTACCTACACAGGGGCAACTATACTATCTATACTGGGGACAACTATACTACCTACACTGGGGGCAACTATACTACCTATACTGGGGCAACCATACTACCTACACTGGGGGCAACTATACTACCTATACTGGAGCAACTATGCTACCTACACTGGGGCAACTATACTATCTATACTGGGGACAACTATACTACCTACACTGGGGCAACTATACTACCTATACTGGGGCAACTATGCTACCTACACAGGGGCAACTATGCTACCTACACAGGGGCAACTATACTATCTATACTGGGGACAACTATACTACCTACACTGGGGGCAACTATACTACCTATACTGGGGCAACCATACTACCTACACTGGGGCAACTATACTACCTATACTGGAGCAACTATGCTACCTACACTGGGGCAACTATACTATCTATACTGGGGACAACTATACTACCTACACTAGGGGCTACTATACTACCTATACTGGGGCAACCATACTACCTACACTGGGGCAACTATACTACCTATACTGGAGCAACTATGCTACCTACACTGGGGCAACTATACTATCTATACTGGGGACAACTATACTACCTACACTGGGGGCAACTATACTACCTATACTGGGGCAACTATACTACCTACACTGGGGCAACTATACTATCTATACTGCAGCAAATATGCTACCTACACTGGGGCAAATATACCAGCTACACTGAGGGCAACTATACTAGCTATACTGGGGCAGCTATACTCCCTTTACTGGGGCAGCTATACTCCCTATACTGGGGCAGCTATACTCCCTATACTGGGGCAACTTTACTACCTACACTGGGGGCAACCATACTACCTACACTGGGGCAACAATACTATCTATACTGGGGACAACTATACTAGCTACACTGGGGCATCTATACTATCTATACTGCGGCAACTATGCTACCTACACTGGGGCAAATATACCAGCTACACTGGGGGCAACTATACTAGCTATACTGGGGCAGCTATACTCCCTATACTGGGGCAGCTATACTCCCTATACTGGGGCAACTATACTACCTACACTGGGGGCAACTATACTACCTATACTGGGGCAACCATACTACCTACACTGGGGCAACTATACTATCTATACTGGGGACAACTATACTAGCTACACTGGGGGCAACTATACTATCTATACTGCAGCAACTATGCTACCTACACTGGGGCAAATATACCAGCTACACTGGGGGCAACTATACTAGCTATACTGGGGCAGCTATACTCCCTATACTGGGACAGCTATACTCCCTATACTGGGGCAGCTATACTCCCTATACTGGGGCAACTATACTACCTATACTGGGGCAACCATACTACCTACACTGGGGCAACTATACTACCTATACTGGGGCAACTATGCTACCTACACTGGGGCAACTATACTATCTATACTGGGGACAACTATACTACCTACACTGGGGACAACTATACTACCTATACTGGGGCAACCATACTACCTACACTGGGGCAACTATACTATCTATACTGCAGCAACTATGCTACCTACACTGGGGCAAATATACCAGCTACACTCAGGGCAACTATACTAGCTATACTGGGGCAGCTATACTCCCTTTACTGGGGCAGCTATACTCCCTATACTGGGGCAGCTATACTCCCTATACTGGGGCAACCATACTACCTACACTGGGGCAACTATACTATCTATACTGGGGACAACTATACTAGCTACACTGGGGCATCTATACTATCTGTACTGCGGCAACTATGCTACCTACACTGGGGCAAATATACCAGCTACACTGGGGGCAACTATACTAGCTATACTGGGGCAGCTATAATCCCTATACTGGGGCAGCTATACTCCCTATACTGGGGCAACTATACTACCTACACTGGGGCAACGATACTACCTATACTGGGGCAACCATACTACCTACACTGGGGCAACTATACTATCTATACTGCGGCAACTATGCTACCTACACTGGGGCAAATATACCAGCTACACTGGGGGCAACTATACTAGCTATACTGGGGCAGCTATACTCCCTATACTGGGGCAGCTATACTCACTATACTGGGGCAACTATACTACCTACACTGGGGGCAACTATACTACCTATACTGGGGCAACCATACTACCTACACTGGGGCAACTATACTATCTATACTGGGGACAACTATACTAGCTACACTGGGGGCAACTATACTATCTATACTGCAGCAACTATGCTACCTACACTGGGGCAAATATACCAGCTACACTGGGGGCAACTATACTAGCTATACTGGGGCAGCTATACTCCCTATACTGGGACAGCTATACTCCCTATACTGGGGCAGCTATACTCCCTATACTGGGGCAACTATACTACCTATACTGGGGCAGCTATACTCCCTATACTGGGGCAGCCATACTCCCTATACTGTGGCAACTATACTACCTATACTGGGGCAGCTATACTCCCTATACTGGGGCAGCTATACTCCCTATACTGGGGCAGCTATACTCCCTATACTGGGGCAACTATACTCCCTATACTTGGGCAACTTTACTACCTATCCTGGGGCAGCTAAACTCCCTATACTGGGGCAACTATACTACCTATATTGTGGGCAACTATACTACCTACACTGGTGGCAACTATACTACCTATACTGGGGCAACCATACTACCTACACTGGGGCAACTATACTATCTATACTGGGGGCAACTATACTAGCTACACTGGGGCAACTATACTATCTATACTGCGGCAACTATGCTACCTACACTGAGGCAAATATACTACCTATATTGTGGCAACCGGATAAGCTTATTCTGAAACTGGGCGCCCCATAGCAGCAATGTTATGCTGCGCGGGGCACGTATCGGTAATTTGAGGCTCTGGCGGCTCCCAGACCCCGAATTACATCTCTCTCCAAGTTGCGACAACTCGGAGGGGGGAATAGTTTTTAACGCTGCCTCGGAGTTTACCAGCAGCGGTGAGAGCCGTCATTCACCTTTCACCGCGTCGCACTGAGCGGCGTCGAAACAATATGCACCCGTGGTACCTATACTATCTATACTGGGGCATCTATACTACCTATACTGGGGCAACTATACTACCTATACTGGGGCAACTATACTATCTATACTGGGACAACTATACTACCTACACTGGGGCAACTATACTATCTATACTGGGGCAGCTATACTACCTACACTGGGGCAACTATACTATCTATACTGCAGCAACTATACTACCTATTCTGGGGCAACTATACTGCCTATACTCGGGGCAACTATACTATCTATACTGGGACAACTATACTACCTACACTGGGGCAACTATACTATCTATACTGGGGGCATCTATACTAGCTAAACTGGGGGCAACTATACTATTGATACTACAGCAACTATACTATCTACACTGGGGCAACTATACTATCTATACTGGGGACAACTATACTACCTACACTGGGGGCAACTATACTACCTATACTGGGGAAAACTATACTAGCTACCTATACTGGGGAAATTTTACTACCTATTCTGTGGCAACTATACTGCCTATACTAGGGGCAACTATACTACCTATACTGGGGGCATATGTACTACCTATACTGGGGCAACTATACTACCTAAACTGGGGAACTATACTACCTATACTGGGGGCAACTATGCTAGCTACACTGGGGGCAACTATACTATCTATATTGTGGCAACTATACTACCTATACTGGGGCAACTATACTAGCTTACTATACTGGGGCAACTGTACTACCTATACTGCTGCAACTATACTGCCTATACTGGGATCAACTATGCTAGCTACCTATACTGGGGCAACTATACTAGCTAACTATACTGGGGCAATTATACTACCTATACTGGGGGCAACTATACTACCTATACTGTTGCAACTATACTCTCTATACTAGGGGCAACGATATTACCTATACTGGGGCAACTATACTACCTACACTGGGGGAACTATACTATCTATACTGGGGGCAACTATGCTAGCTACACTGGGGGCAACTATACTATCTATATTGCGGCAACTATACTACCTATACTGGGGCAACTACACTAGCTAACTATACTGGGGGCAATTATACTACCTATACTGGGGGCAACTATACTACCTATACTGTTGCAACTATACTATCTATACTAGGGGCAACTATATTACCTATACTGGGGAAACTATACTAGCTACCTATACTGGGGCAACTATACTACTTATACTGTGGGCAACTATGCTAGCTACCTATACTGAAGCAACTATACTACCTATACTGGGGGAAACTATACTAGCTAACTATACTGGGACAGCTATACTACCTATACTGGGGGCAACTATACTATCTATACTGGGGGCAACTATACTACCTATACTGTGGGCAACTATGCTAGCTACCTATACTGGGGTAACTATACTCTCTAACTATACTGGGGCATTTATACAACCTATACTGGGGGCAATTATTCTACCTATACTGGGGGCAACTATTCTACCTATTTTGTTGCAACTATACTATCTATACTGGGGGCAAATATACTATCTATACTGGGGGCAAATAAGCTATCTATACTGGGGGCAACTATACTACCTATACTGCTGCAACTATACTGCCTATACTGGGGGGCAACTATGATAGCTACCTATACTGGGGCAACTATACTCGCTAACTATACTGGGGCATTTATACAACCTACACTGGAGGCAATTATTCTACCTATACTGGGGGCAACTATTCTACCTATTTTGTTGCAACTATACTATCTATACTGGGGGCAACTATACTACCTATACTGGGGAAACTATACTAGCTACCTATACTGGGGAAACTATACTACTTATACTGTGGGCAACTATGCTAGCTACCTATACTGGGGTAACGATGCTACCTATGATGGGGGAAACTATACTAGCTACCTATACTGGGGCAGCTATACTACCTATACTGGGGACAACTATACTAGCTAAATATACTGGGACAGCTATACTACCTATACTGGGGGCAACTATACTACCTATACTGTGACAACTATACTATCTATACTGGGGGCAATTATGCTAGCTACCTATACTGGGGTAACTATACTATCTATACTGGGGGCAACTATGCTAGGTACCTATACTGGGGCAAGGCAACTATGTTACCTATACTGGGGCCAAATATACTGGCTACCTATAGTGGGGCAGCTATACAGGGGGCACCTATACCTGGCTGGCTACCTACCTACCTATACTATGGGTGAAAATTTTCAGGTGCTGTGTGAACACTCCAAATCCTCAAATCCATGATTGTCAGATAGCCGGTGGATGCCAGCTAATCAAACAGTTCATCAATTCAAGGCATGGGATATGCGTCAGTTGGGTATTGTCCATTGTCATTTGGGTTCCAATAGTCAGCATGCTTTTTGGGTATAGTTCATACAGTGGTGGAGACATTTACACTGTGGTTATCTTGTCCTGCTCGGTTTCTCTCAGTGGTTTCTAGAAAACTGGCAGTGAACAAGAGACGGGGGATGTGAATGGTGAGGTTCCTCCTCACTTCTACACATGTCCTCCTCTCATTCACCCAACGTTGAGGATTATTATTCTAGGTCAGATGTGATTGGAGAAGTGGATCATTTATGTGAGGCTCATTGGATTGCTGTAAGGCCTGGCCCTCTTCTTATGTCACATGTGGGGGAGGAGACGTGTGATGTCATACTCACCTATACAGATCAGAGGGAGGAGACCATTCCGTGGTAGTGCGTGAATTGACACACCTCAGTCCTAGTCCGTTCCCCACCTTGGTTTAACCCATCCCTACACATCGCACCTTTCTTGTCTATTTGAAGGGTTTGGATTTATTTACACTCTACAGTGTATTTTTCCTCTTCTTCCGGTGTTTAGGCACTGTAATTTTTTATGCAATGAGGAGCGGTGGTGGGGACTTCATAACATGTTTGTGTTCCTTTCCCCAGGTGTTTCCACAGGTGATGGGTGGGACTGTCTCTCCAATAGAGATGGCTCAAACCTCCAATATTAGGTTTGCGAACCTCGAACGTGAACTTCCGCAAAAGTTTGCGAACCTGCGAACTTTGCAAACCGCAATAGACTTCAATGGGCAGGCGAACTTTCAAAACTACAAACACTAACTCTGGCCACAAAAGTGATGGAAAAGATGTTTCAAGGGGTCTAACACCTGGAGGGGGGCATGGCGGAGTGGGATACATGCCAAAAATCCCGGGGAAAATTACAGATTTGTCGCACAGCAGGGTTATAATCCCTAAAGGGCAGAAATCACATTGTATTGCTAAATTGGAGGCCTAAAGTGCTTGAAAACATCCTGCGTGTGTATACATGGATCAGCAGTTAGTGTAAGTAGTGTACTGCTTCACACTGACACACCAAACTCACTGTGTAACGCACCGCAAACAGCTGTTTGTGTAGTGACGGCTGTGCTGGACTGGTGCGCACCATGGCGAGAGTGCAGGCCGTGGCGCTTTTCAAGCCCATATGGTCGCCGGGCTGTGGTAGCTCAATGACAGAACAACAGTGACTGTCCAGCTGATCGAATTTGGTCTGTCCACAATGAAGCAATGACCTTATTATCTTGGGTCAGGTGTGCCCCCAACACACTCATATAGCCGGTCATTGCTTCATTGTGATATGCAAGCCCCTTCACCGCGGCAGGGTAACAAGCACAAAGGGGAATTGACACATGTACATGCCTTTTGTTTTGTTGTTGCAGCCGCAGTGCAGCCAGAAAAATTCGACAGGCATGTACACGCACCAGACCAGAAAAATTATTATAGCGGCCGCTGCTAGCATGAAAATTCAGGAATCCACCTGGAGTCCTGGACCCTGTTGGTGGTGGCGGAGAAGGCAGTCAAGCGGCCTGCAGGCGGAGATGCTGTGTGTGGGGACTGACTTAGTCATGGGGCAGGCAGTCACACGGCGTGCAGGCAGAGATGCTGTGTGGGGACCGACTTAGTCTTGGAGCAGGCAGTCACACGGCGTGCAGGCAGAGATGCTCTCCTCCAGCTTAAATTATTGTCTGGGTAGCGGCGGGCAGCGGCAGATACATACCTTCCGTGCACTCCAGTGTGGATGTTTCTTCCGCTAGTGTCTGACGCGACTTCCTGTTTATACAGGAAGTCGCGTCAGAGGCTAGAGAGAGAGGAACATCCACAATGGAGCGCACGGAAGGTATGTATCTGCCGCTGCCCGCCGCTGCCCAGACAATAATTTAAGCTGGAGGAGAGCGCAGAGGGGAGAGCCCGAGGTGAGGGAGCGGGGGGGACTGTCTGATCCCCCCCCTGCCGAAGTGCAGCATGGCTTTCCCCTCATGCTGCGACCCCTCCAGCTCCCCAAAATGGCCCCGAGTGGGCCCCAGGGGGGGGGCGCGGGGGCAGGGGCTGCAGGCTCTATTGTTACGCCAGTGGTTGTAAGGTCAAATAGAGCATGGGCAAAATATTGAGCCATCTTAACGTGATACTGCAGAAGCATTTGTATAGTAGGGGTCTCACCATGTGAGGAGATCAACTGGCCAATTAATAGAGAATTAAAGCAGAGAGGGGTGTGAAAGGGTTCTGCGCTCCTTTAAGGTGCGTTCCATGCGCAGGTTTAGATCTACTTGGTTTTTCAATTGATACAAAGAAGGGATGTCAGTGGAGCCTCAGTTCTGAAGTAGAAGAGATCTGGCTGTACATATAATATGGGTTATGATCAGTCTGGGTTTATGAGGGAAATTTTCCAGGCCAACATGGAATAGAGCAAGTTTGGTTTTTAGTGGCTTGAGAAGCAGCTTGCCTATTAATTTAAATATTGAATGCCAAAAAAATAAAATTTTTGGGCAATGCCACAGAATATGGGAAAGTGAGCCAACATTTCCTCAATGTCTCCAGCATAATGCTGAAACAGATCTGTCGTATCTAGCTATTTTCTGTAGGGTGTAGTACCACTTAAGCAGGATTTGATCTATAGACTCTCTGTGATTAATACAAGAGGAGAATTTGTAGAGATTACGAAAAGCAAAGGAAATATCTAAAGGGTAATGGAACAGTTGAGGTCCTCTGACCATGACTGGGTATATTTATGGAGAAGTTTTTGACTGTTAGACATTAGCGTTTTGTACCACACTGATATTCCTCCTTTGAGTGAGGTCGAGGAGTGAACATAAAAGTGAATGAGAGGGGGAACAGAGGGGATGAGGTTCTGGCTGGCACTCAGTAGGCGTTTAATTCTAAGAAATTTAAACATTTTAGTGGTTGGTAGAAGAAATGTATCTCTCAGATATTGAAAATTGTGAAGAGTTTTAGTTATGGGGCAAACTATATCTGAAATGAAGAGAATGCCCTTGTCGTACCAGGCCCTAAGATCTAGATCAGGGGTGATACACGGTAGGGAGTTCAGGGGAAATGTTACTGGTTTAAATGAGCTAGTACTTTTATTTTGTGCCAAAAAGTATGACCAGGCTTGATTTGTTGTCTGAATTGTTGGATATTCAGATTTATGGTTAGATAGGCCTAGTGCAGATAAAGCAAGATATTGTATAGGGGAATGGGTATCGATTGAGTTTTCAATATGACACCATTTCTTTGGACTATTTGTTTTCCACCACTCTGAGGAAATATCCAGTATACAGGAGTAGTAATATGATTTGATGCACGGAATTCCTACCCAACCTATTGATTCCGAGCATCAAAGACTTACTCTCGTTCACTTTGTAATATGATACCTCAGAGTATTCTTGGAGCGTCTTAGTGATGTGCACAAATGATTCCAAAGGATCTTCAGTAGTAATCAATACGTCATCTGCAAAGAGACCTATTTTATGAGGGGATCCATTTACTATTATACCTATGATGCCCTCATTATTTCTTATGGCTTCAGCTAGAGCTTCTATGACTAGGGTAAATATCAGAGGGGATAACGGGCAGCCCTGCCTAGTGCCATTGGTAATATAAAATGTATGTGAATAAAAGCCTGCAATGTTTACAGTAGCTGATGGAGCGGAGTACGGTGACATTATAGCAGAAACTATAGACCCCTCAAACCCAAATTTAAGAAGCATCTCTCTAAGGAAACCCCAATGAACCCTGTTGAAGGCCTTCTCCGCGTCCAGAGTCAGGAACAGAGAAGGCCTTTGACAGAGCTCTGAAAACCGAACAAGATTCAGAAGTGTGCCGTCTGTGGCTTGTCTGTTTTTTGTGAACCCCAGTTGATCCCAATTTATTAATGATGGCAGAATGTTAAAAAGTCTGGTGGCTAATAATTTAGCAAATATTTTGGTATCAGAATTTAAGAGCGATATAGGTCTGAAGTTGGAGGGAGTGTCCGTGGCTTTGCCCACTTTGGGGATAACAGAGATGACTGCCTGTGTAAATTGCTCCTGCATAGAGCCCATTTTGATGAAATGATTAAATAACACCACCATTTTTGGAGCAAGAACAGTAGCATAGCATTTAAAATATTCATTAGAAAAGCCATCAGGCCCTGGGGATTTATTGCTCTTGAGAGTCCTGAAAGTTTTGAGAATTTCTTGGGAATGTTTTGGAGCATTGAGCGCAGCTAGTTGCTGAGGATTAAGAGAAGGGAGTTTAATTTTATCTAAAAATTGCTTTATCCTGTCGGAGGAGGGTAGTGGAGTATTTGAGTCATCTTTTAGATTATACAGGATATTATAATATTCACAAAAGGCATTAGCTATGTCCTTTGGGTTGTGCAGAACGGATTTAGTTATAGGGTAAATTCTTTGGGAATTCTGGTTTTGGCTTGTACAGTGGTGTGAAAAACTATTTGCCCCCTTCCTGATTTCTTATTCTTTTGCATGTTCGTCACACTTAAATGTTTCTGCTCATCAAAAACCGTTAACTATTAGTCAAATATAACATAATTGAACACAAAATGCAGTTTTAAATGATGGTTTTTATTATTTAGTGAGAAAAAAAACTCCAGATCTACATGGCCCTGTGTGAAAAAGTGATTGCCCCCCTTTTTAAAAAATAACTTAACTGTGGTTTATCACACCTGAGTTCAATTTCTGTAGTCACCCCCAGGCCTGATTACTGGCACACCTGTTTCAATCAAGAAATCACTTAAATAGGAGCTATCTGACACAGAGAAGTAGACCAAAAGCACCTCAAAAGCTAGACATCATGCCAAGATCCAAAGAAATTCAGGAACAAATGAGAACAAAAGTACTGTAATTGAGATCTATCAGTCTGGTAAAGGTTATAAAGCCATTTCTAAAGCTTTAGGACTCCAGCGAACCACAGTAAGAGCCATTATCTACAAATGGCAAAAACATGGAACAGTGATGAACTTTCCCAGGAGTGGCCGGCCGACCAAAATTACCCCAAGAGCGCAGAGAAAACTCATCCGAGAGGCCAGAAAAGACCCCAGGACAACATCTAAAGAACTGCAGGCCTCACTTGCCTCAATTAAGGTCAGTGTTCACGACTCCACCATAAGAAAGAGACTGGGCAAAAACGGCCTGCATGGCAGATATCCAAGGCGCAAACCACTTTTAAGCAAAAAGGACATTAAGGCTTGTCTCAATTGTGCTAAAAAACATCTCAATGATTGCCAAGACTTTTGGGAAAATACCTTGTGGACCGACGAGACAAAAGTTGAACTTTTTGGAAGGTGCGTGTCCCGTTACATCTTGCGTAGAAGTAACACAGCATTTCAGCAAAAGAACATCATACCAACAGTAAAATATGGTGGTGGAAGTGTGATGGTCTGGGGTTGTTTTGCTGCTTCAGGACCTGGAAGGCTTGCTGTGATAGATGGAACCATGAATTCTACTGTCTACCAAAAAATCCTGAAGGAGAATGTCCGGCCATCTGTTCGTCAACTCAAGCTGAAGCGATCTTGAGTGCTGCAGCAGTACAATGACCCAAAACACACCAGCAAATCCACCTCTGAATGGCTGAGGAAAAATAAAATGAAGACTTTGGAGTGGCCTAGTCAAAGTCCTGACCTGAATCCTATTGAGATGTTGTGGCATGACCTTAAAAAGGCGGTTCATGCTAGAAAACCCTCAAAGCTGAATTACAACAATTCTGCAAAGATGAGTGGGCCAAAATTCCTCCAGAGCGCTGTAAAAGACTTGTTGCAAGTTATCGCAAACACTTGATTGCCGTTATTGCTGCTAAGGGTGGCCCAACCAGTTATTAGGTTCAGGGGGCAATTTCTTTTTCACACAGGACCATGTAGATTTTGAGGTTTTTTTTCTCACTAAATAATAAAAACCATCATTTAAAACTGCATTTTGTGTTCAATTATGTTATCTTTGACCAATAGTTAACGGTTTTTGATGAGCAGAAACATTTAAGTGTGACAAACATGCAAAAGAATAAGAAATCAGGAAGGGGTCAAATAGTTTTTCACACCACTGTATATATTTAAGTTTCTATTCGAGTAATGTGAAAGTTTCATTTTATAAAGTTGGTGTTCAAAATCTGCGCATAGAAGTAATTTTGGATCATGTCTCAAAGCAAATAGTTCTTTGTTGATTGAATCGAAGGGATTTGATTTATTTTGAGTTTCTAGAATTCTAATCTTAAGCAGTATGGAATTAATCTGTTCTGATTTTTGTCTCTTTACACAGGCTCCTAATTGAATAAGAAAGACTCTAACATATGACTTGTGGGCATTCCACAGACACTCTGTGCCAACTCCAGAACTTGAATTGAGTTCAAAGTATTCATTAATTTTATCCAAAATATGGGAGCAGTTATTAGGAGAGTTTAGTAATGAAGTGTTTAATCTCCATAGAGGTCGATCCGGTCTGGTCCCTGACATCTTAAGTGATATTGCAATAGAGGTGTAATCAGACCAAGATATGGTATTTATTTTTGCTTCAGAAATTTTTTGCAGGGTTAGCTGATCTGTGAGAAACATATCGATACGAGAATACGATTTGTGGACCTGAGAGAAAAAGGAGAAATCTTTTGCATGGAGCGATCTCCATGGATCATATAGATTCTCTGAAGCAAGAATTTTAGCAATAGAATTTTTCCTTTTGGAGTCTGGACAGGAGGTATCTAATTTGGAATCGACGATGGCATTGTAATCTCCTCCCACAATTAGAGCACTCTTTTTGATGTCTTATACTATTTTGAATAGATATTTAAGGAAATCAAGTTGGCCTGAATTAGGGGCGTATATATTGATTAGAGTGAAAGGCTTATCATTCTGAATAAATAACGGCCTTGAGGGTCTCTCATCTCCTTATGGATTTCCACTTGTATAGAAATGTGGAAGGCTATAAGTACTCCCCTCTTTTTTTTCCTAAAGGTGACAAAAATAATCTTAGAAAATGAGGGATGGGAACACTTAGGAGCCCTCCCTTCAGCAAAGTGTGTCTCCTGAGCAAACAATACAGTTGCCTTATTATCTAAAGCCTCCTTCCACAGAGACTTTCTTTTATATGGAGAGTTTAACCCATGCGCATTGATAGATAAGAATTGTAGTTCCATATTCAATCAGTTAGAAATATGCTAGCAAATATATGTTTAGAGTCACCAATTTCTATCAAAAGATGATTAACAGAACAAATAGGGATCCCCTGGATTAGTAGATTTCTCATAACTACTATAAGAAGTGAAAAAACAACAACAAAGATAAAAACAGGCATTGAACTGTAGAAAAACTGTAGTGAAACAGATTCAGGTTGTTGAGGCATGAGCAAATAACTCTAACAGAAGTCAGAGATAAGCTCGGGGTGGATAGTAATACAATAATAATACAATACAATAACATTTCTATAGCGCTTTTCTCCAATAGGACTCAAAGCGCTTCGGCTCTCTCAGATTCAGTAATTGGTAGTAGGATGAAGTATTCACACAACAAAAGTTATATTTCTGCAAATGCCAAACTGAACAGGTGGGTTTTCAATCTGGATTTAAACACCTCTAGAGATGGAGCTGTCTTGATCTGTTGAGGTAAAGAGTTCAAAAACGTAGGGGCAGCATGACAGAAGGCTCTGGGATCAACAGTTTCCAAGTGGACTTTGGGTATGACTAGATTATTAGAACCTGTGGATCTGAGAATGCGGGGATTGCTACGCAGCTGCAACATTTCTTTCATGTATCCAGGGCCTAGATTATTCAGTGATTTAAATGTCAGTAGGCCGATCTTGAATAGGACCCTCCATTCTATAGGTAGCCAGTGAAGGGAGTGCAGGACTATCGTTATGTGGCAGTGACGGGGTTGGTTGGTTAGCAGTCTGGAGGAGGAGGAGGGAATTGCAGATTTTCAAATCCGGTAGGGAATCCGGTAGGGAATTGCAGATTTTCAAAACAGCTTATATACCATAGCTGGGATTTGAACCCAGGACACAGTGTGTAGTAGGTATCTGTCTTACCCTCTAGACCATGACCCACACTACATGCTAAAGCTGGCCTAGCATAAACCATACTACCATTATGATCAATTCGATAGAAAAAGTAGCATGATTAAGGATTTGTACTTTTTGAAAAGCATGCTTATATACCATAGCTGGGATTTGAACCCAGGACGCAGTGTGTAGTAGGTATCTGTCTTACCCACTAGACCATCAACCACACTCAGGGCCAGGCTGAGGCAGAGGCTGGAGAGGCTGCAGCCTCAGGGCGCAGTGTAGGAGGGGGTGCACAATTCATTCAGCTGTCATTCCCAATTGTGTTTGAAGCAGAAAGAAATAAGAAAAGGTGATACATGGCAGCGACTGCAAGCCAGATAAGTAGAGATTAAGGTGTTGGGGGGGGGTTGGGGGCCCTGGGGCACCTCTTAGTGTAAAAGCAATCAGTGTGTGACGGCTGGGGTGGGAGGGATGGGGGGGCGCACTTTGCTGTCTCAGCCTTGGGTGCTGAAGGGTGCAAATCCCAGCTAAGGTTATTTAAGCATGCTTTTCAAAAAGTACAAATCCTTAATCATGCTACTTTTTCTATCGAATTGATCATAATGGTAGTATGGTTTATGCTAGGCCAGCTTTAGCATGTAGTGTGGGTCATGGTCTAGAGGGTAAGATAGATACCTACTACACACTGTGTCCTGGGTTCAAATCCCAGCTATGGTATATAAGCATGCTTTTCAAAAAGTACAAATCCTTAATCATGCTACTTTTTCTATCGAATTGATCATAATGGTAGTATGGTTTATGCTAGGCCAGCTTTAGCATGTAGTGTGGGTCATGGTCTAGAGGGTAAGACAGATACCTACTACACACTGTGTCATGGGTTCAAATCCCTGCTATGGTATATAAGCTGTTTTGAAAATCTGCAATTCCCTACCGGATGATATAAGAGGATGGATGGATGGGAGGAGGAGGAGGAAGATATTTGGTTTTATTTTGGAAAATTCCGCCGGAATTTTAAAATTTCCGCGGAATTCCGTTTGAGAGGTATAGGAATTCCGTTCCGACTACCGGAATCGGAATTAATCTAATTCCGGCTGGAATCATGAAATTAATAATTCCGCGGAATTTTCCGAGCATCCCTAGTACAGATGGCATTGCTCTCATCTGAGGCAGACAAACAAAAAAATGTCCACACCGCTGAGCCCTTGGATGATGGCACTTTGGTGATGGCTGCCGACGGAGTGTTAAGTGGGGTGCCAGAATCAGAGCAGGAGGAGGAAGATATATCACGCTTCCATGCAGAAGCTGAGCAAGATGAAGTGTTCTGTGTTAAATAATCAACTACGTCCTGACAATATTGGGGGTTGATGGCACGTGCCTTCTTCTGAACACTGTACTTTGGTCGAGGGCCGCACAAGATCAGGACAGCACGACCTCGAACAGACCTGCTGGGTGCCTGCCTCTGCCTGTTGTTTTGTCCATATTGGGGGGGATGAAGTGAAAGGTATGCACTGACTTGACTAATACAATGTGCAGTCACACAGGTGCAGTGAAAGGTATACAGTGACTGCTATATAAAACATTGTGCAGTCACACAGATGCAGTGAAAGGTATGCAGTGACTGGTATATAAAACAGCGTGCGGTCACACAGGTGCAGTGAAAATGTATGCACTGAATGTGCTGGGCCTGGCACAGTATAGCAATTAGCAAGAACCAGCTGCGACAGACAGGGCAGTATATGCAGCGTCAGTGGGCCACACACAAAAAAAAAACCACATCACAAGAACATTAGCTCTCAAAAGAGCTGTTTTGGGATGCTTTTCAGCAACAAATATCAGCAAGGAGCAAGGTAACAGACCTCCTAACTATCGCTTTCCCTATCTCTCCAATGCCTCTCCCTTCTCTCACTAATACTGCAGCACACAGAGCCGATGCTGCTGGGGGGGGGGCATCCAGGAGGGAGTGCAGCCTAATTGGCTGCCATGTGCCTGCTGACTGTAATGTAGAGGGTCAAAGTTTAGCCCAAAGATGTAGTATAAGGAGCGAGTCGAACCGCCATAAAGTTCGCGATTTGATGCGAACGCGAAGCCGCGTTGTTCGCATGCGAACCGTTCGGCCATCTCTACTCTCCAAATGCCCTGTATAATGACCGGAAATACCAAAAGCAGTAAGTCAAAATGGTCTTTTCTTTTCGTAACTTTAAAATCAGTTTTCTCAAAAGCTACAAGGTCTTTTAATTTTATTTTTACTTGTTACCACTATTTTCCCTGACATACCTAGTAAATGTTGAGATTCTAGCACATATGGGAGCAGCATTCACTTCACTGAAAAATGCAAAATTTGGTCTGAAATTTTTCAACAATTTGGGGAAAAATCAGCTAGTGAGGTCAGCCTGATATGCCAAACTTTACATTCCCGGCCAGTCATTAATTTGGAGGATTTCAGTGTGTTTATAAAAGACAGATCAAATTACAAAGGCGGCACAGTCTGCATGCTTGTTAAAGCTTCTTTATCTCCAATTAAGAATGGCTGAGGTCTGTGATGGTCCTTATCTTGAAGGGCATCCTCAACTATGACTGTATTAGGTGTGGGACCTTGATCTAGTCAGGGGATAGTTTCTGCCTTCTCGGCTATCTTTCCTCTGGACTGTAGTAAGGTTCCAGCAGTTGAACGTCAGATTTCTCTACATTTTTATTTTACTCACCAATACACCAAGGAGGAGGAGGATTCCACACATCCTGTTTAGGGGTCCCTTGTGTGTCATTTGTTGCTATACATTGAATCGTCTGATGCAATGGGTGATAACCCTCCTTACATTTAACTGTCACCAGTTTCCCTGGGTTATAGAACGTTTCATTCTCTGCTAGTGTGTAGGTCTGGTTCTCATTGGGTCCTTTACATTTCTCTGTGGAGAAAACACAACACATTTATATATTTATAGTAAACATCAAATAACTCTATGTGATACCATTACACCACTTAGAAAAATGTAACTTCTAATCTCTGTTATTAATCATAAAACCCAACAAAGATTAGATCTGGAGTATTGCAAGGTGAAAACATTATCAAGGTACGTCTGCCTCTTGTAGGATGCAATGATATAAAACTGGTCTTCTTCATCAAACAGAAATTTAACCACTTGATGGCTGAGGGTTTTTTCTCCTTGTGGACCAGAGCAATTTTCACCTGTCAGTGCTCTTCCCTTTCTTTTACCAATAACTTAATCACTACTAATCACAGCGAAATGATCTATATCTTGTTTTTCTCGCCACCAATTAGGCTTTCTTTGGGAGGCACAGTATGCTAAGAATTATTTTATCCTAAATGCATTTTAACATAAATAATAATAAAAACATTGAAAAAATTCATTATTTCTCAGTTTTTGGCCATTATAGTGTTAAAATAAAACATTCTACTGTGGATAAAAGCCACACATTTTATTTGCCCATTTGTCCCGGTTATTGCAACATTTAAAAAATGTCCCTAGTACAATGTATGGCACCAATATTTTATTAGGTGCATTTTTTCAGTTTTGCGTCCATCACTAATCACAAGCCCATAAATTAAAAATTAATAGTAATATACCGCCATGAAATACAATTCAAAAATGTTCAGTCCCTAAGGTAACCACTTATATATATTTTTTTAATGTATTTTTTCCCCCCTATATCAAAAAAAAAAGTTTGGGCACTATGGGAGAGAGTGGGAGAGAAATAGTTAATTAAACAAGTCAATGTGGGGATTTTTATTAGATAAAACTGAATTTCGGTGTAATTTACTATTTGGCCACAAGATGTCCTCAGTCATTATTTCCAATTCACGTACGTAAGCACGTGAATCGGAAGTAATGCGTAGCCGTGTAAGAACTGCTGTGCTGTGAGCAGTGCCAGTGTGACAGTTAGTGTCTTCTCCTCTGCTGTCTGACTGTCACTCGGCACGTGCCACGTGCCAAGTGCCATGTCACGTGCAAAGTGCAACATCACGTGCAAAGCGCAAAGTGCCACGTGCAAAGTGCAACGTCATGTGCAAAGTGCCGCGTCACGTGTAAAGTGCAAAGTGCCATGTGCAAAGTGCCACGTGCAAAGTGCCACGTGCAAAAAGCAAAGTGCCACATCACGTGCAAAGTACCAAGTGCCAAGTGCAAAGTGCCATGTCACGTGCAAAGTGCAAAGTGCCACATGCAAAGTGCAAAGTGCCACGTCACATGCAAAGTGGCATGTGGCACTTTGCACTTTGCACGTGGTACTTTGCACTTTGCATGTGACGTGGCACTTTGCACTGTGCATGTGACATGGCACTTTGCACTTTGCACATGGCACTTTGCACATGGCACTTTGCACGTGATGGTGCACTTTGCACGTGGCACTTTGCACATGGCACTTTGCACGTGGCACTTTGCACGTGATGTGGCACTTTGCACGTGGCACTTTGCACTTTGCACTTTGCACGTGACGTGGTACTTTGCACGTGGCACTTTGCACATGACGTGGCACTTTGCACTTTGCACGTGGCACTTTGCACGTGACGTGGCACGTTACACTTTGCACGTTGCACTTTGCACTTGGCACTTTGCACGTGACGTGGCACTTTGCACTTTGCACGTGGCAGGTGGCGCATGCAAATTGCCAAATGCAAAGTGCAAAATGCCACGTGCCAAGTGCAAAGTGCCAAGGGCCAAGTGCCACGTGCCAAGTGCCATGTGCCAAGGGTCAATGGCCAAGGGTCAAGTGCCAAGTGCCACATGCCACGTGCCAAGTGCCAAGGGTCACGTGCCACGTGCCAAGGGCCATGTGCCAAATGCCAAGGGCCACATGCTAAGTGCCAAGTGCCACATGCCATGTGCCACTGCCAAGTGCCACGTCCGGCATGCTCCTGGCAGACATTACACCTGCTGCTGCTGCTGCATTGCCCTGCTCCTGCTGCCTTTGCTGCTCCCACCGCCAGGCCAGGGTGCCACAGGCCACTGCTGCTGGCTGAAACCACCTACATTTAACCCAAATCACAATTGCCACGTAATTTTTTGGAGGTGTGTGGGCTGAAAACTGTGCTGTCCCAGTTGTGCGGTTGGACTTTGGACACAATGTGGGCTGCACGACCGCTGTCTGGAACCTAGGCCTGATGTTAATTGACAGCCATTTTTTTTTGGGGGGGGGGATTTTAAGTCCCCACATCATCAATTAGTGTTCCCCTTTACAAAATAATTATGATACATGCCTCATTTACCCTAAAGAACGTTTTAAAGCAATTTAAAGGCCACTTCCGTTTTTTCTATCCAGATATCTGAATCTGCCCGGATACCCCGGATACTGAGGTCGGATATCCGATTTGGATTGGAAATTTTTGAACTCGGATATCCGACCCGGATCGGATATCTGGGTATCTGGATCCATTTACACGAGTAATAGCTTGGTGGACCTGTCTCTGACACATGAGGCTTGTTCTGATCTATATTCACAGACTTTTTTTAGTTTTATAATACTGGAAAGATCTACATGTTTTCTTCATGACCAAAATATTAACCTCGTGTAAAGGACAGATTTTCTTTGGCTGTAACGGTTGTTCATGGAGAGGTAATTTAGAAATCTGGCGTGTACACGTGCTCCATCCAATGCCATTGTGAATTTGGTTGGTAATCTGTTGTATTGAATCACTAATAAATGATGTTCTTGTTGTTGTGATGAGACAGGGCCTCCGCTCACTGATCCTCCCCTCTCCACAGAACAGAGCCGGCTTTATTCTTTACAGTGACTCTTCTTAGAATGTTTCTAGAAGTGATTTCTGGCATTCTTTCAGGGTTACAATTATTGAGAGTGTTCAGACGTTTACAGAAGTACTAATCTGAATGTTGCTTAACGACTATCAATGTGGATCTCCTTTTACACTCAATGACTGTGAAATTAGCAGAACTGATAAATATACCTACCTTGGTCTGCAAATTAACCATCTCTGGAAGACTTGAATCAGCCATAGAGGCCCTAAAAGCCAAAGCTTGCAGAACGTTCTATGCCATCAGGTAAGAACTGTACCACCTCAAACCAGTAGTAAAGATCTGGCTGAAAGTATTTCACAGTGTCATCACCCCAATCCTACTGTATGGAAGTGAAGTATGGGGCCCCACCACCTACCCAGACCAATCAAAATGGGAATCTAGCCCCTCAGAAGTATTCCAGCCTGGAATTCTGCAAACACCTCCTCCATGTCCATCGGAGTACCTCAAACAATGCCTGCCGAGCTGAGGAGATTCCTATTACTGCTTGAGATACAGAAGAGAATGTTGTCCTACTGAGCCCATCTACAGAGCAGCAGGCCCGACTCGCCCTACTACAGAGATACAGAAGAGAGTGTTGTCCTACTGAGCCCATCTACAGAACAGCAGCCCTGACTCACCCCACTTCAGAGATACAGAAGAGAGTGTTGTCCTACTGGACCCACCTACAGAGCAGCAGGCCCGACTCGCCCCACTACAGAGATACAGAAGAGAGTGTTGTCCTTCTGGGCCCATCTACAGAGCAGCAGGCCCGACTCGCCCCACTACAGAGATACAGAAGAGAGTGTTGTCCTACTGGACCCACCTACAGAGCAGCAGCCCTGACTCGCCCCACTACAGAGATACAGAAGAGAGTGCTGTCCTTCTGGGCCCATCTACAGAGCAGCAGGCCCGACTCGCCCTACTACAGAGATACAGAAGAGAGTGTTGTCCTACTGAGCCCATCTACAGAACAGCAGCCCTGACTCACCCCACTTCAGAGATACAGAAGAGAGTGTTGTCCTACTGGACCCACCTACAGAGCAGCAGGCCCGACTCGCCCCACTACAGAGATACAGAAGAGAGTGTTGTCCTTCTGGGCCCATCTACAGAGCAGCAGGCCCGACTCGCCCCACTACAGAGATACAGAAGAGAGTGTTGTCCTACTGGACCCACCTACAGAGCAGCAGCCCTGACTCGCCCCACTACAGAGATACAGAAGAGAGTGTTGTCCTTCTGGGCCCATCTACAGAGCAGCAGGCCCGACTCGCCCTACTACAGAGATACAGAAGAGAGTGTTGTCCTTCTGGGCCCATCTACAGAGCAGCAGGCCCGACTCGCCCTACTACAGAGATACAGAAGAGAGTGCTGTCCTACTGAGCCCATCTACAGAACAGCAGCCCTGACTCACCCCACTTCAGAGATACAGAAGCGAGTGTTGTCCTTCTGGGCCCATCTACAGAACAGCAGTCCCAACTCGCCCCACTACAAAGCTATGCTGCACAATGAAGACCAAGAAAAGCCATGTGCACTGAAAGAAGTTGTCAACTCTGATCCCTCCAAACTCAGATCCACAAGTCCCATCAAGAGCCCAGATAAAGCACACCACAGCCAAGAGCAGCGAGGACTATGTAGATAAATGGAGGCATGAAATAAAACAGTCACAAAAGCTAACCATATACCAGTCTCTACAGAGAGAATATAAAATAGCCCCATACCTGGAAAAGCTCCAAAACTCTCAAGAGAGGAAAATTCCTGAGCATCTACAGACTGAGTGCTCACAACCTCGAACCCAGGGAGGAGAGACTATGCCAACACTGTGAGCAGAAGACCCTCGAGGACGAAAATCACTTCCTGCTGCACTGCCCCAAATATACTGCGAACAGGGACACCGCCTTCAAGAAACTAATGGAACTATTTCCAGACTTTCACACATTAGAGGATGAGAGAAAACACTGCATTCTACTAGGAGAAGAGAAATCCACAGTGACAATCACTGCACACTATGTCACAGCATGCCACAGACTGAGAGGAGGAATCCACAGTGACAATCGCTGCACACTATGTCACAGCATGCCACAGACTGAGAGGAGGAACCCACAGTGACAATCACTGCACACTATGTCACAGCATGCCACAGACCGAGAGGAGGAATCCACAGTGACAATCGCTGCACACTATGTCACAGCATGCCACAGACTGAGAGGAGGAATCCACAGTGACAATCGCTGCACACTATGTCACAGCATGCCACAGACTGAGAAGAGAAATCCACAGTGACAATCGCTGCACACTACGTCACAGCATGCCACAGACCGAGAGGAGGAATCCACAGTGACAATCGCTGCACACTATGTCACAGCATGCCACAGACTGAGAGGAGGAACCCACAGTGACAATCACTGCACACTATGTCACAGCATGCCACAGACCGAGAGGAGGAATCCACAGTGACAATCGCTGCACACTATGTCACAGCATGCCACAGACTGAGAGGAGGAATCCAAAGTGACAATCGCTGCACACTATGTCACAGCATGCCACAGACTGAGAAGAGAAATCCACAGTGACAATCGCTGCACACTACGTCACAGCATGCCACAGACCGAGAGGAGGAATCCACAGTGACAATCGCTGCACACTATGTCACAGCCACAGACTGAGAGGAGCATAAATGAACTATAAACACCCCCCCTCCAAATGTCCACAAACTGCTAACTCACTGCACCCCCACCCCATCCCATGTCCCTCATTCCCCCTGCTTTGGCAATGCCTGTATTGAAGCTTGGTTTATGCCAATAAAGCTATTTTTGATTTGATTTGATGTGTGGATAAGATGTTAAACAGGTTGAAAAGTTTTTGACAGTCCCTCGACTCCAGGAGGGCTTCTTACTGATATTCCCTAGAATCCAGGAGGGCTGCTGGTAGACAGTCCCTAGACTCCAGGAGGGCTGCTTTCTGACTTGTGTGAGAGATTGGCAGGGACAGGAGTCCTATTACAGGCAAGTAGCCTCTGTGTGATGTGAGACTGCAATACAGCTCTGCTCCATCTCAGGCTATTCTCAGTCTTTCTCCATTCCTCCTCTCTCTGGGATAGTGCAATGCAACATTGCAATAGCAATCACTAGTAATTTGCAAGAGCAATTTTGTGAAGCAATTTTCAGAGCAATTTTTGAATGAATGGCTCCAAAAACTGCTACATGCAGCATGTTTGCAATTATGAAAAAGCATCAAGATTAGACACTCTCTGCCTCTGCCCTGTGTCCTGCTTGGATAAACCATTCCCACTATGCTGGGGGCAGGTAGCTCTATTTAGGTATTCATTGAATGGTGAACGTCTTAAGGTAGCCATACATCAGAAGATTATGGGCAGATTTGAATTGATCTCTAATGGAATCTGATTAGAGAGAGATTTGCACCCAGAAGTGGGAGGGAAGCTATTGTAGCTTTACTGCTGTTTGGTTCCACATACTGTACTTGTGTGAGAAGGAGTTTTCTTCATTGACATGTATAAAAAGTAAAGAAAGGAACTGTCTTCAGCTGGAATCAGACTTGATTCTATCAGTGTGTATTCTGCAGCCACGACTGCAAAGACTGATGTCAGAGAAACAGGCACACATTTCCCATTAAGTGTAATATTGGTTAACACTGTATGTATCCCTAATTATTGGCCAGCGCTGCGTACTATGTCGGCGCTTTATAAATACAATAAATAATAATAATAAGTGTACATACTTTATCATTTGTTTCCACTTATTGAGTTGTTGACATCTTGCAAAATCACAGGTGGTAGTTGAAAATTTCCATGCAATAAAAGTAGTACAATTTCTGAACAGGTTGCAAAGCCCTGCTGTAAATGCAGAAAGTGAATGATTGCTTGCGTGTAAACTGATCATGGCCCTCATGTCCCTGCATGGCTACCCTTGTTTGTTTCAGGGTTTCAGGAGCCAAGGTAGTCCAGCTGCAGGCTGAAGATCCTTTACCTGCACAGCCCATGTATTTAATGGTGCAGTGGTACAATATGTCACCCCCTGGAGAAATGAGATGTATGTGACCAGGAGGACACCTGAAAGGCTCCCCTCATTCCGCACTGCCTCCAATATATCTCAGTCCAGGTTTCCCGCTTAGTGAAATTGCTGGAACTTATCCCCAACCTCAGGATGAGAAGAAACTCCACCCCTTTGCCCGGTGAGTGACATCACAATATTTCAATTTAAAGGTAAATTCCACTCTTAACTGCAAAGCATTGAGATCAGTTCACTATTCCGTAAGCATGAATGGTAAACCATATTTTAAACTTCTTTTGTTTTGTTTTGTTTTCTGTGTGTGTAAACCTCTGCAATTCCAGAGTGTCCCTACAAGTGATTGATGTATCAAAATGGTCTGACAGTGAATGGATTAGTGCGGGTGTTAGGGACTTCTGCTCTGTGCAGCTAATTACTCCAGCAAGGTGGGAATTTTTGGTCACTCCACAAATCCTTGGAAGCAAAGAGGTTCAGTTTGAGCATTCTGTCATATACAGAAATCCTTACCTGGCTTTATGAGTCTATCCCTGGTAACTACTAGACTGAGAATAATGGGCAGGTAAACGTAATAAAGGGCCAGGTGCTGAAACTGTGACGGTCATTATATTCTTTATTGTATCGTCTTCTCGGTTCTTACCTTCTGACTATTTCAGTTCTGTTCTGATTGAAAACAGACTTAGCCCATCCTGACAGACATTTTCTGCTTGTCCTCAGCCAGTCACAGTTATTTGTGGTGGTTTTATTGCCAGCAGAAGCCGGTGTGTTTAAAAGATAAATATGTCATTGAACAGGAATTATTGTTGGTAGATGAACTATTCATGAATATCTGATTGCTTTATTGGTGGTTTATTATGGTAATCTCTACTCACTGATACAATAAGGAGAACCATTCCAATCATTCCTTTTAGGGTTGTCTTGTGCTGCCACACAGCGAATCCTCTCAGGTGATGGGCGATAACTCCCCTTCTTACAAGTGACATTGACTTCTTCCCCCAAGTCATAGAACGTTTTATTACGTGACAGTGTGTAAGGCAGGCTCTTGTCTGACCCTTTACATTTCTCTGTGTAATAACAAAACATTTTTATTCATTAGATTTTTTTTTATATAAAGTTCTTGTATAGATTTACAGTATATTCCCCATTCCTACAGTCTTCTGTAAAATCTCTATATTTGTGTCTGTATAGTGACTAAGGTGAGAGAAAAGCATACAGTGAAAAAAGGCAGGGTGAAAAAAATGGCGCATGGAGACGCTGATAAATCAATCCAAATGTTATTTACCCTTTTAATGTATTCCCCATCAAAACTCTGTTTATTGTATTTCAAATATAGGAGATATTTTGTTTCAATGTAGTTTAATTTTAAAACGCTAGATGGGGCGTGTAATATACTAGTATTGTCAGTAAAGTCTCACGTAGAATTGCTATAGCAAGGGTTAAAGCACTCAACTTGTAAATTAATTTTGCAGGTTCGAATCTGGGCAACAATATACTTTTTTTGTTTTTCCCTTTGAATGATAAAGATGCACTGCTCTCTATCGCGTAATAAAATATTAGTTAAATACTGGATGAAGTAAAGGTTTTGAGCTGTAACTATCACAAGTGCATAACAGGGCAGGTAACACAAACTGCACTATCGTAATATTATTATAATGTTTTATAAAGGAAGTGGGAACACAGAATTAGGAAGGAATTAGTGGCTGCAAACTGACAAAAAATAGCGGTGATTAGTCAAAGAGAAGAGACTTCTCCTTAACTAATCACTACCACTATTTTTGTCAGTTTGCAGCCACTAATTACTTGCCGTTTACCCTTATTCTACGCCCGTTTCTGTTACTTCAATAATACAGAGAAGGTGCAGATTGCAAATCAACTCAGAGCTGCTTTATTCATGCTGCTAGTCTTATAAGAAGCAAAGAGGTTACAACAACAAAGTACTTCCTGTGATGACATCTATAAACATGTCCTGTGATAATATCTGGTCTGCCACTAGGTGGCAGCATAACCCCTTAACAGTTCCGACTTCCTTTTTAAAACATAATAATATTACAATAGTGCAGTTTGTGTTACCTGCCCTGTGACACAGGGCGGGTACTCAGAAGATGGACACACCGGGGAATGGTGAGTATAGAGTATACATGTATATGATGCTGGTTGTGTGGTAATTACCTGCACTGCTTCCTCCGGAAGTGACACAGGGCAGGTACTCAGAAGATGGACACACCGGGGAATGGTGAGTATAGAGTATACATGTATATGATGCTGGTTGTGTGGTAATTACCTGCACTGCTTCCTTCGGAAGTGACACAGGGAGGGTACTCAGAAGATGGACACACCGGGGAATGGTGAGTATAGAGTATACATGTATATGATGCTTGTTGTGTGGTAATTACCTGCACTGCTTCCTCCGGAAGTGACACAGGGCAGGTACTCAGAAGATGGACACACCGGGGAATGGTGAGTATAGAGTATACATGTATATGATGCTGGTTGTGTAGTAATTACCTGCACTGCTTCCTCCGGAAGTGACACAGGGCAGGTACTCAGAAGATGGACACACCGGGGAATGGTGAGTATAGAGTATACATGTATATGATGCTGGTTGTGTGGTAATTACCTGCACTGCTTCCTCCGGAAGTGACACAGGGCGGGTACTCAGAAGATGGACACACCGGGGAATGGTGAGTATAGAGTATACATGTATATGATGCTGGTTGTGTGGTAATTACCTGCACTGCTTCCTCCGGAAGTGACACAGGGCGGGTACTCAGAAGATGGACACAACGGGGAATGGTGAGTATAGAGTATACATGTATATGATGCTGGTTGTGTGGTAATTACCTGCACTGCTTCCTCCGGAAGTGACACAGGGCAGGTACTCAGAAGATGGACACACCGGGGAATGGTGAGTATAGAGTATACATGTATATGATGCTGGTTGTGTGGTAATTACCTGCACTGCTTCCTCCGGAAGTGACACAGGGCATGTACTCAGAAGATGGACACACCAGGGAATGGTGAGTATAGAGTATACATGTATATGATGCTGGTTGTGTGGTAATTACCTGCACTGCTTCCTCCGGAAGTGACGTAGGGCAGGTACTCAGAAGATGGACACACCGGGGAATGGTGAGTATAGAGAATACATGTATATGATGCTGGTTGTGTGGTAATTACCTGCACTGCTTCCTCCGGAAGTGACACAGGGCAGGTACTCAGAAGATGGACACACCGGGGAATGGTGAGTATAGAGTATACATGTATATGATGCTGGTTGTGTGGTAATTACCTGCACTGCTTCCTCCGGAAGTGACACAGGGCAGGTACTCAGAAGATGGACACACCGGGGAATGGTGAGTATAGAGTATACATGTATATGATGCTGGTTGTGTGGTAATTACCTGCACTGCTTCCTCCGGAAGTGACACAGGGCAGGTACTCAGAAGATGGACACACCCGGGAATGGTGAGTATAGAGTATACATGTATATGATGCTGGTTGTGTGGTAATTACCTGCACTGCTTCCTCCGGAAGTGACACAATGCAGGTACTCAGAAGATGGACACAGTGGGGAATGGTGAGTATAGAGTATACATGTATATGATGCTGGTTGTGTGGTAATTACCTGCACTGCTTCCTTCGGAAGTGACACAGGGCGGGTACTCAGAAGATGGACACACCGGGGAATGGTGAGTATAGAGTATACATGTATATGATGCTGGTTGTGTGGTAATTACCTGCACTGCTTCCTCCGGAAGTGACACAGGGCAGGTACTCAGAAGATGGACACACCGGGGAATGGTGAGTATAGAGTATACATGTATATGATGGTGGTTGTGTGGTAATTACCTGCACTGCTTCCTCCGGAAGTGACACAGGGCAGGTACTCAGAAGATGGACACACCGGGGAATGGTGAGTATAGAGTATACATGTATATGATGCTGGTTGTGTGGTAATTACCTGCACTGCTTCCTCCGGAAGTGACACAGGGCGGGTACTCAGAAGATGGACACACCAGGGAATGGTGAGTATAGAGAATACATGTATATGATGCTGGTTGTGTGGTAATTACCTGCACTGCTTCCTCCGGAAGTGACACAGGGCAGGTACTCAGAAGATGGACACACCGGGGAATGGTGAGTATAGAGTATACATGTATATGATGGTGGTTGTGTGGTAATTACCTGCACTGCTTCCTCCGGAAGTGACACAGGGCAGGTACTCTGAAGATGGACACACCGGGGAATGGTGAGTATAGAGTATACATGTATATGATGCTTGTTGTGTGGTAATTACTTGCACTGCTTCCTCCGGAAGTGACACAGGGCAGGTACTCTGAAGATGGACACACCGGGGAATGGTGAGTATAGAGTATACATGTATATGATGCTTGTTGTGTAGTATATACCTGCACTGCTTCCTCCGGAAGTGACACAGGGGGGGTACTCAGAAGATGGACACACCGGGGAATGGTGAGTATAGAGTATACATGTATATGATGCTTGTTGTGTGGTAATTACTTGCACTGCTTCCTCCGGAAGTGACACAGGGCAGGTACTCTGAAGATGGACACACCGGGGAATGGTGAGTATAGAGTATACATGTATATGATGCTTGTTGTGTAGTATATACCTGCACTGCTTCCTCCGGAAGTGACACAGGGCAGGTACTCAGAAGATGGACACACCGGGGAATGGTGAGTAGGGCTGCACGATTTTAGGGAAAAATCGAAATTGCGATTTTTCTCTCAGAATTTGCAATTTCGATTTTTCCCCGATTTTTTTTTTCAAATGCTGGGGGGGGGGGGGGGGGGGGGGGGGGGAGGGGAGAGAGGTTGGTCCGCGGTTCGTGGCAAGACGATCTGCTGATCGTCAGTACCATCGGTTTTTCGGTCTGCTGTTTAATACTTTGCTTCTGGCCCCGCTGTGCGCGGATTGGCCAGAAGCAGTGAATATGTATGAGTGTTAATGAGCGGGGGGCGGATCCACTAGAGCGAGCGGCCAGGCACATCATACAGCATTACCTATCACTGGCTAGCGATGGAATGACGGCAGTGGTAGGCGGAGCTGTACAGAGCATACAGCTCCGCCTACCGCTGCCGTCATTCCATGCTAGCCAGTGATTGGTAATGCTGTATGTGCCCGGCCGCTCGCTGGAGTGGATCCGCCCCCCCGCTCATTAACTCTCATACATATTCACTGCTTCTGGCCAATCCGCGCACAGCGGGGCCAGAAGCAAAGTATTAAACAGCAGACCGAAAAACCGATGGTACTGACGATCAGCAGATCGTCTTGCCACGAACCGCGGTTTCGGTTTTAAACCGAAAAACAGTGCAGCCCTAATGGTGAGTATAGAGAATACATGTATATGATGCTGGTTGTGTGGTAATTACCTGCACTGCTTCCTCCGGCAGTGACACGGAGGGGGGGAGGGGGGGGTACTCAGAAGATGGACACACCGGGGAATGGTGAGTATAGAGTATACATGTATATGATGCTGGTTGTGTGGTAATTACCTGCACTGCTTCCTTCGGAAGTGACACAGGGAGGGTACTCAGAAGATGGACACACCGGGGAATGGTGAGTATAGAGTATACATGTATATGATGCTGGTTGTGTAGTAATTACCTGCACTTCTTCCTCCGGAAGTGACACAGGGCAGGTACTCAGAAGATGGACACACCGGGGAATGGTGAGTATAGAGTATACATGTATATGATGCTGGTTGTGTGGTAATTACCTGCGCTGCTTCCTCCGGAAGAGACACAGGGCAGGTACTCAGAAGATGGACACACCGGGGAATGGTGAGTATAGAGTATACATGTATATGATGCTGGTTGTGTGGTAATTATCTGCACTGCTTCCTCCGGAAGTGACACAGGGCAGGTACTCAGAAGATGGACACACCAGGGAATGGTGAGTATAGAGTATACATGTATATGATGCTGGTTGTGTGGTAATTACCTGCACTGCTTCCTCCGGAAGTGACACAGGGCAGGTACTCAGAAGATGGACACACCAGGGAATGGTGAGTATAGAGTATACATGTATATGATGCTGGTTGTGTGGTAATTACCTGCACTGCTTCCTCCGGAAGTGACACAGGGCAGGTACTCAGAAGATGGACACACCGGGGAATGGTGAGTATAGAGTATACATGTATATGATGCTGGTTGTGTGGTAATTACCTGCACTGCTTCCTCCGGAAGTGACACAGGGCAGGTACTCAGAAGATGGACACACCAGGGAATGGTGAGTATAGAGTATACATGTATATGATGCTTGTTGTGTAGTATATACCTGCACTGCTTTCTCCGGAAATGACACAGGGGGGGTACTCAGAAGATGGACACACCGGGTAATGGTGAGTATAGAGAATACATGTATATGATGCTTGTTGTGTGGTAATTACCTGCACTGCTTCCTCCGGAAGTGACACAGGGCAGGTACTCAGAAGATGGACACACCGGGGAATGGTGAGTATAGAGAATACATGTATATGATGCTGGTTGTGTGGTAATTACCTGCACTGCTTCCTCCGGAAGTGACACAGGGCGGGCACTCAGAAGATGGACACACCGGGGAATGGTGAGTATAGAGAATACATGTATATGATGCTGGTTGTGTGGTAATTACCTGCACTGCTTCCTCCGGAAGTGACACAGGGCAGAGTACTCAGAAGATGGACACACCGGGGAATGGTGAGTATAGAGTATACATGTATATGATGCTGGTTGTGTGGTAATTACCTGCACTGCTTCCTCCGGAAGTGACACAGGGCAGGTACTCAGAAGATGGACACACCAGGGAATGGTGAGTATAGAGAATACATGTATATGATGCTGGTTGTGTGGTAATTACCTGCACTGCTTCCTCCGGAAGTGACACAGGGCAGGTACTCAGAAGATGGACACACCGGGGAATGGTGAGTATAGAGTATACATGTATATGATGCTGGTTGTGTGGTAATTACCTGCACTGCTTCCTCCGGAAGTGACACAGGGCGGGTGCTCAGAAGATGGACACACCGGGGAATGGTGAGTATAGAGTATACATGTATATGATGCTGGTTGTGTGGTAATTACCTGCACTGCTTCCTCCGGAAGTGACACAGGGAGGGTACTCAGAAGATGGACACACCGGGGAATGGTGAGTATAGAGTATACATGTATATGATGCTGGTTGTGTGGTAATTACCTGCACTGCTTCCTCCGGAAGTGACACAGGGCGGGTACTCAGAAGATGGACACACCGGGGAATGGTGAGTATAGAGTATACATGTATATGATGCTGGTTGTGTGGTAATTACCTGCACTGCTTCCTCCGGAAGTGACACAGGGCAGGTACTCAGAAGATGGAGACACCGGGGAATGGTGAGTATAGAGTATACATGTATATGATGCTGGTTGTGTGGTAATTACCTGCACTGCTTCCTCCGGAAGTGACACAGGGAGGGTACTCAGAAGATGGACACACCGGTGAATGGTGAGTATAGAGTATACATGTACAGTGGTGTGAAAAACTATTTGCCCCCTTCCTGATTTCTTATTCTTTTGCATGTTTGTCACACTTAAATGTTTCTGCTCATCAAAAACCATTAACTATTAGTCAAATATAACATAATTGAACACCAAATGCAGTTTTAAATGATGGTTTTTATTATGTAGTGAGAAAGAAAACTCCAAATCTACATGGCCCTGTGTGAAAAAGTGATGGCCCTCTTTGTTAAAGAATAACTTAACTGTGGTTTATCACACCTGAGTTCAATTTCTGTAGTCACCCCCAGGCCTGATTACTGCCACACCTGTTTCAATCAAGAAATCACTTAAATAGGAGCTATCTGACACAGAGAAGTAGACCAAAAGCACCTCAAAAGCTAGCCATCATGCCAAGATTAGTGTTGGGCAAACACCTAGATGTTCGGGTTCGCGAACGTTCGCCGAACATCGCCGCGATGTTCGGGTGTTCGCGCCGAACTCCGAACATAATGGAAGTCAATGGGGACCCGAACTTTCGTGCTTTGTAAAGCTTCCTTACATGCTACATACCCCAAATTTGCAGGGTATGTGCACCTTGGGAGTGGGTACAAGAGGAAAAAAAATATTTGAAAAAGAGCTTATAGTTTTTGAGAAAATTGATTGTAAAGTTTCAAAGGAAAAACTGTCTTTTAAATGTGGAAAATGTCATGTTTCTTTGCACAGGTAACATGCAATACAGAGAAGAGGTTCCAGGAAAAGGGACCGGTAACGCTAACCCAGCACCAGCAGCAGGACACGTGATGGAACAGGAGGAGGCGCAGGAGGAGAAGGCCACGCTTTTTGAGACACAACAACCCAGGCCTTGCATGAGGACAAGAAGCGTGCGGATAGCATGCTTTGTACCGCCATGCAGTCATAAATGTAATAAAGATAAGAGGTTCCATAAACAGGGACCGGAAACGCTAACCCAGCAGCAGCACACGTGATGTAACAGGAGGAGGCGCAGGAGGAGAAGGCCACGCTTTGAGACAAAACAACCCAGGCCTTGCAGGAGGACAAGAAGCGTGCGGATACCATGCTTTTTACCGCCATGCAGTCATAAATGTAATAAAGATGAGAGGTTCCATAAACAGGGACCGGCAACACTAACCCAGCAGCAGCAGCAGCACACGTGATGGAACAGGAGGAGGCGCAGGAGGAGAAGGCCACGCTTTGAGACACAACAACCCAGGCCTTGCAGGAGGACAAGAAGCATGCGGATAGCATGCTTTGTACCGCCATGCAGTCATAAATGTAATAAAGATGAGAGGTTCAATAAACAGGGACCGGCAACGCTAACCCATCACAGATGGTCATTGTTCATGTTACTTGGTTGGGGTCCGGGAGTGTTGCATAGTCGTTTCCAATCCAGGATTGATTCATTTTAATTTGAGTCAGACGGTCTGCATTTTCTGTGGAGAGGCGGATACGTCGATCTGTGACGATGCCTCCGGCAGCACTGAAACAGCGTTCCGACATAACGCTGGCTGCCGGGCAAGCCAGCACCTCTATTGCGTACATTGCCAGTTCGTGCCAGGTGTCTAGCTTCGATACCCAATAGTTGAAGGGTGCAGATGGATTGTTCAACACAGCTACGCCATCTGACATGTAGTCCTTGACCATCTTCTCCAGGCGATCGGTGTTGGAGGTGGATCTGCACGCTTGCTGTTCTGTGTGCTGCTGCATGGGTGTCAGAAAATTTTCCCACTCCAAGGACACTGCCGATACCATTCCCTTTTGGGCACTAGCTGCGGCTTGTGTTGTTTGCTGCCCTCCTGGTCGTCCTGGGTTTGCGGAAGTCAGTCTGTCGGCGTACAACTGGCTAGAGGAGGGGGAGGATGTCAATCTCCTCTCTAAATTCTCCACAAGGGCCTGCTGGTATTCTTCCATTTTGACCTGTCTGACTCTTTTTTCAAGCAGTTTTGGAACATTGTGTTTGTACCGTGGATCCAGAAGGGTATAAACCCAGTAATTGGTGTTGTCCAGAATGCGCACAATGCATGGGTCGCGTTCAATGCAGTCTAGCATGAATTGAGCCATGTGTGCCAGAGTCCTGCCAGAATCCTCATCATCCTCTTGTGAGCGTTGTGATAGTTGTTGTGATGCATCATAGTCGTCACCTTCTTCCTGGTCTGCTTCTGCTGACCATTCGCGCTGAATTGTGGAAGTCCAACGTGCACCGCTCTGGCCCTCGTCAGTGGTGGCATGAAATTCCTGCTCCAACTCCAGCTGTTTCTCCTCCTCTTCTTCGTCATAGCTGCTGGGGCCAGCGTTTCCTGAGGCGGATGGCCTGATGTTGGTACCATCACGCTGATCGTTTTCTCCTTCAGATTCCCCCAGTTGCATCATGACAGCTGTTTCCTTGATTTTCAACATTGACCTCTTCAGTAAACACAGCAGTGGTATGGTAATGCTGACTGAAGAGTTGTCACTGCTCACAAGCAACGTGGACTGCTCAAAATTTTGGAGGACTTGGCAGAGGTCCAACATGTTGGCCCAATCGGATCCACAGAAGCTTGGCAGCTGTCCGGATGCGCCTCGGTACTGCGCCGTCATGTACTGGACCACTGCACTCTTCTGCTCGCAAAAGCGGGCTAGCATGTGCAGCGTAGAATTCCAGCGCGTAGGGACATCACACAGCAAGCGATGGTGGGGGAGATTGAAGTGCTCCTGCATCTTGGCGAGTGCCCCCGAAGCAGTACTGGAATTTCTACAATGTTTGGCCACTCGTCGCACCTTCAACAGAAGATCGGCCACGCCTGAGTATGTCCTCAGGAACCGCTGAACTACTAGGTTCATCACGTGCGCCAGGCAAGGGATGTGTGTCAGCTTAGCCAACCTTAAAGTGCGAATGAGATTACTCCCATTATTACACACAACCATGCCCGGTTTCAGGTCCAGCGGTGCCAGCCACAAATCCGTCTGTTCCTTTATTCCCCTCCAAATTTCCTCCCCTGTGTGCTGCTTATCCCCAAGGCAGATCAGCTTCAGCAACGCTTGCTGAGGCATGCCAACAGCTGTGCTGCACTGCTTCCACGATCCTACTGCTGCTGGGTTAGCGTTTCCAGATGAGGTACAGCTTTGAGATGCGTTGGAGGAGAAGGAGTCAGAGAGGTAGGTGCTGCTGTTGTTATCCAGTGGGAGGGACGGCGATGCAGCTGTTTGCGGCGTGGGCAACACCCGCGCCGTAGCAGGTGAGGAATCGCTGCCAGGCTCCACAAGGTTCACCCAGTGCGCGGTAAGGGAGATGTATCGACCCTGGCCGAACGCACTCGTCCAGGTGTCAGTGGTGAGGTGAACCTTGCAGGCAACGGCATTCTTCAAGCTTCGGGTTATTTTGCTGACCACGTGCTCATGCAACTCAGGCACTGCAGAGCGCGCAAAGTGGTAGCGGCTGGGAACCACGTAACGTGGGATGGCCACTGACATCATGCCCTTGAAGCTGTTTGTCTCCACCACTCGATATGGCAGCATTTCGCAGGCCAGAAGCTTGGCTATGCTGGCTGTTACTGCCACGGCCCGGGGGTCATTTGCTGGCAATTTCCTCTTGCGATCAAACATCTCCGAGACAGACGACTGAATCGTAGGGCTGCACACTGAAGGGCTGTTGGTTGTTGTGTTTGGTGAACACTGGGAGACCTCAAGAGCACTACTCCGGAAAGTGACAGTGTCAGCGTCTGATGTTTGTGAATGTTGTGAACCACGCAATGGCTGGGCTACTGCTGCTGCTGAGGCGGGTCTGGTGGTGAGTCTGGTGACCCCAAGGGAGGCAGTGTTGCTGGTACCCTGTCCTGCCGCGTTTGCCCACAGAGTGGGATGTTTGGATAGCATGTGGCGGCTCATGCTGGTGGTGGAGAGGTTGTTAATACTTTTCCCCCTGCTCAGGCGGGTCTTGCACACCTTGCAAATCGCCATAGTACCATCCTCAGTGCAGTCTTCAAAGAAAGCCCAGACTTTGGAGCACCTGCCTTGCTGGCGATTTCTGTTTGCGCCTCTTTTGCCTCTCACTTGAACTTCCACGCTTGTGGTGCCTGAAATTGCGCGCCGCCTACCTTGTGGCACAAGGCGAACTCGTGCAGCAGTGGGTTCTTTAACAGACTCATCTGTGCTGCTGCTACGACGGCGATGTTCTCGTTCACAAACAAAATCTGGGTCTATGTCCACATTGTCCATACCCTCCTCTTCCATCTCCTCAAACTCGTCATATGTCATTGTGGGGGGCCGCCGCCGTGGAGTAGAGCTCCCCAGAACAACCTCTGCGCAGCTCACTCCAACGTCGTCTTCCAGATCTTGTCGGCCGACCTCCTGCAATTGCAACCCCTCCTGCCCAACTTGCTCTGGGATTTGGGTTTCAAAGTCCTCGGACTCGCCTTGCATTTCAGTGCGCGGTGCATTTCCCACAGTTAATGGTTGTGAATCCGGGAACAACATTTCTGGCTGTTCCTCCATTGACCTTTCAAAGGTGGAAGTTTGTTGGGCTGGGAATAGCTCCTGCGAATACCCCATTGTGTCCTGAGGTAATTCATCGGACTGGTTATCTGGCAGTTGTGTGCGTGGTGTCGCTGCCGGTTGTGTCAGCTTTGTGCCCACTGGCTCCTTGTAACTGGCTGAGGACTCGGACCTCGTGCGTGATGTGCTGGTGCTGCTTAACCCACTGCTGGACGCTTGAGAGGTCATCCAAGTAATTATCTGGTCCTGTTCTTTTGGATTTGTGAGGGTTGTTGTCCTGGACAACATGGGCGGTATTGAGTGGGTTTTCTTGGGTGCTCCCCTGTGGCCTGTACGTGAACCGTCAGGGGAAACACCTCTTCCCTTGCCCCTCCCTCTTTCACCGGATTTCTTCCTCATTTCACTTATCCTTAAAGTACACGCTGACTGGCAGCAGTACAGTGGCAGTACAGAAATGCTATACAGTGGTGGGTGAGCGGTGTACAACGATTCACAGCAGCGACACAGAGCACAATGCTATACAGTGGCGGGTGAGCGGTGTACTACTGTTCCCAGCAGACACAGAGTGGCAGTAAACACAATGCTATATAGTGTGGCTGAGCAAGGTACACAGAGTGGCAGTAAACACAATGCTATATACGGTGGCTGAGCAAGGTACACAGAGTGGCAGTAAACACAATGCTATATAGTGTGGCTGAGCGAGCGGTGTAGTACTGTTCCCAGCAGACACAGAGTGGCAGTAAACACAATGCTATATAGTGTGGCTGAGCGAGGTACACAGAGTGGCAGTAAACACAATGCTATATAGTGTGGCTGAGCGAGCGGTGTACTACTATTCCCAGCAGACACAAAGTGGCAGTAAACACAATGCTATATAGTGTGGCTGAGCGAGGTACACAGAGTGGCAGTAAACACAATGCTATATAGTGTGGCTGAGCGAGCGGTGTACTACTATTCCCAGCAGACACAGAGTGGCAGTAAACACAATGCTATATAGTGTGGCTGAGCGAAGTACACAGAGTGGCAGTAAACAGAATGCTATATAGTGTGGCTGAGCGAGTGGTGTACTACTATTCCCAGCAGACACAGAGTGGCAGTAAACAGAATGCTATATAGTGTGGCTGAGCGAGGTACACAGAGTGGCAGTAAACACAATGCTATATAGTGTGGCTGAGCGAGCGGTGTACTACTATTCCCAGCAGACACAGAGTGGCAGTAAACACAATGCTATATAGTGTGGCTGAGCGAGGTACACAGAGTAGCAGTAAACACAATGCTATATAGTGTGGCTGAGCGAGCGGTGTACTACTGTTCCCAGCAGCGACACAATGACTGGGGGGACCCTGGCTAGCGTGGCTGGAGCGCGAACTACCCTGCCTGCCTACCCAAAGCTAAACCCACAGACAAATGGCGGATATATGACGTGGTTCGGGTATTTATTTACCCGAACCACGTGACAGTTCGGCCAATCAGAGCGCGTTCGGGTCCGAACCACGTGACCCGTTCGGCCAATCACAGCGCTAGCCGAACGTTCGGGGAACGTTCGGCCATGCGCTCTTAGTTCGGCCATGTGGCCGAACGGTTTGGCCGAACTCGAACATCACCCGAACAGGGTGATGTTCTGCAGAACCCGAACAGTGGCGAACACTGTTCGCCCAACACTAGCCAAGATCCAAAGAAATTCAGGAACAAATGAGAACAAAAGTACTGTAATTGAGATCTATCAGTCTGGTAAAGGTTATAAAGCCATTTCTAAAGCTTTGGGACTCCAGCGAACCACAGTGAGAGCCATTATCCACAAATGGCAAAAACATGGAACAGTGATGAACCTTCCCAGGAGTGGCCGGCCGACCAAAATTACCCGAAGAGCTCAGAGAAAACTCATCCGAGAGGCCACAAAAGACCCCAGGACAACATCTAATGAACTGCAGGCTTTACTTTCCTCAATTAAGGTCAGTGTTCACGACTCCACCATAAGAAAGAGACTGGGCAAAAATGGCGTGCATGGCAGATATTCAAGGTGCAAACCACTTTTAAGCAAAAAGAACATTAAGGCTTGTCTCAATTTTGCTAAAAAACATCTCAATGATTGCCAAGACTTTTGGGAAAATACCTTGTGGACCGACGAGACAAAAGTTGAACTTTTTGAAAGGTGCGTGCCCCGTTACATCTGGCGTAGAAGTAACACAGCATTTCAGCAAAAGAACATCATACCAACAGTAAAATATGGTGGTGGTAGTGTGATGGTCTGGGGTTGTTTTGCTGCTTCGGGACCTGGAAGGCTTGCTGTGATAGATGGAACCATGAATTCTACTGTCTACCCAAAAATCCTGAAGGAGAATGTCCTGCCATCTGTTCGTCAACTCAAGCTGAAGCGATCTTGGGTGCTGCAGCAGGACAATGACCCAAAACACACCAGCAAATCCACCTCTGAATGGCTGAAGAAAAACAAAATGAAGACTTTGGAGTGGCCTAGTCAAAGTCCTGACCTGAATTCTATTGAGATGTTGTGGCATGACCTTGAAAAGGCGGTTCATGCTAGAAAACCCTCAAATAAAGCTGAATTACAACAATTCTGCAAAGATGAATGGGCCAAAATTCCTCCAGAGCGGTGTAAAAGACTCGTTGCAAGTTATCGCAAACGCTTGATTGCAGTTATTGCTGCTAAGGGTGGCCCAACCAGTTATTAGGTTCAGGGGGGCAATTTCTTTTTCACACAGGGCCATGTAGGTTTTGAGTTTTTTTTCTCACTAAATAATAAAAACCATCATTTAAAACTGCATTTTGTGTTCAATTATGTTATCTTTGACTAATAGTTAACGGTTTTTGATGAGCAGAAACATTTAAGTGTGACAAACATGCAAAAGAATAAGAAATCAGGAAGGGGGCAAATAGTTTTTCACACCACGGTATATGATGCTGGTTGTGTGGTAATTACCTGCACTGCTTCCTCCGGAAGTGACACAGGGCAGGTACTCAGAAGATGGACACACCAGGGAATGGTGAGTATAGAGTATACATGTATATGATGCTGGTTGTGTGGTAATTACCTGCACTGCTTCCTCCGGAAGTGACACAGGGCAGGTACTCAGAAGATGGACACACCAGGGAATGATGAGTATAGAGTATACATGTATATGATGCTGGTTGTGTGGTAATTACCTGCACTGCTTCCTCCGGAAGTGACACAGGGCAGGTACTCAGAAGATGGACACACCAGGGAATGGTGAGTATAGAGTATACATGTATATGATGGTGGTTGTGTGGTAATTACCTGCACTGCTTCCTCCGGAAGTGACACAGGGCAGAGTACTCAGAAGATGGACACACCAGGGAATGGTGATGAGTATAGAGTATACATGTATATGATGCTGGTTGTGTGGTAATTACCTGCACTGCTTCCTCCGGAAGTTACACAGGGCAGGTACTCAGAAGATGGACACACCGGGGAATGGTGAGTATAGAGTATACATGTATATGATGCTGGTTGTGTGGTAATTACCTGCACTGCTTCCTTCGGAAGTGACACAGGGAGGGTACTCAGAAGATGGACACACTGGGGAATGGTGAGTATAGAGTATACATGTATATGATGCTGGTTGTGTGGTAATTACCTGCACTGCTTCCTCCGGAAATGACACAGGGCAGGTACTCAGAAGATGGACACACCAGGGAATGGTGATGAGTATAGAGTATACATGTATATGATGCTGGTTGTGTGGTAATTACCTGCACTGCTTCCTTCGGAAGTGACACAGGGAGGGTACTCAGAAGATGGACACACCGGGGAATGGTGAGTATAGGGTATACATGTATATGATGCTGGTTGTGTGGTAATTACCTGCACTGCTTCCTCCGGAAGTGACACAGGGCAGGTACTCAGAAGATGGACACACCGGGGAATGGTGAGTATAGAGTATACATGTATATGATGCTGGTTGTGTGGTAATTACCTGCACTGCTTCCTCCGGAAGTGACACAGGGCAGGTACTCAGAAGATGGACACACCGGGGAATGGTGAGTATAGAGTATACATGTATATGATGCTGGTTGTGTGGTAATTACCTGCACTGCTTCCTTCGGAAGTGACACAGGGCAGGTATTCAGAAGATGGACACACCGGGGAATGGTGAGTATAGAGTATACATGTATATGATGCTGGTTGTGTGGTAATTACCTGCACTGCTTCCTCCGGAAGTGACACAGGGCGGGTACTCAGAAGATGGACACACCGGGGAATGGTGAGTATAGAGTATACATGTATATGATGCTGGTTGTGTGGTAATTACCTGCACTGCTTCCTCCGGAAGTGACACAGGGCAGGTACTCAGAAGATGGACACACCGGGGAATGGTGAGTATAGAGTATACATGTATATGATGCTGGTTGTGTGGTAATTACCTGCACTGCTTCCTCCGGAAGTGACACAGGGCATGTACTCAGAAGATGGACACACCAGGGAATGGTGAGTATAGAGAATACATGTATATGATGCTGGTTGTGTGGTAATTACCTGCACTGCTTCCTCCGGAAGTGACACAGGGCGGGTACTCAGAAGATGGACACACCGGGGAATGGTGAGTATAGAGTATACATGTATATGATGCTGGTTGTGTGGTAATTACCTGCACTGCTTCCTCCGGAAGTGACACAGGGCGGGTACTCAGAGGATGGACACACCGGGGAATGGTGAGTATAGAGTATACATGTATATGATGCTGGTTGTGTGGTAATTACCTGCACTGCTTCCTCCGGAAGTGACACAGGGCGGGTACTCAGAAGATGGACACACCGGGGAATGGTGAGTATAGAGTATACATGTATATGATGCTGGTTGTGTGGTAATTACCTGCACTGCTTCCTCCGGAAGTGACGTCTCCTGTGCCAGGTCTTGCTATTGTGGAGAGCATTCCTGGGAAACACAAGCAGATCATACAGTGATTGGTTTCTTGTTTTCTTATTGGCTGGTCCTGATCATGTGATTATGCCTCTTTTTTGCCTCTACTGAAGGCCATGACCAGCCAATGAAAGAGGTGCAACCAATCACATGATAACGAGATTCTCCATGACTTCTTGCATGAAAATTCTCCTCAATGCAGAAACTACATCCATTAATGAGATTAACAAAAATGCAACACCAATAATGAATTCAATAAAACTGCTGGGGGGATGTGCATGGAGGGGTGAAGAGCAGGTCCTGCCCCCCATCATGGCCGCTCCCCCCACCACCACCATGGTGATACCCCGCCCCCTTACTGCCACCACACACACACACAACCACCACCACTATGGTGATACCCCGCCCCCTTACTGCCACCACACACACAACCACCATCACCATGGTGATACCCCGCCCCCTTACTGCCACCACACACACAACCGCCACCACCATGGTGATACCCCGCCCCCTTACTGCCACCACACACACTCACAACCACCACCACCATGCTGATACTTCATGCTCAAATAAGAGGGGCATTAGGGTCACTTATTAACCTGGATTCCATAGACCAGGAAATCAATGCAGGATTAACGTGGTCATTTTGGGTGCATTTGATCATTTTCAGTCTGGAATCTGCTGTTCCACCAAAAACCAACTGATATCGTCTAATCGATTTTAATATTCTAATTGAGTGAAAATGCCACCAGGTGGGTTGTAAATTTTCAGTGTAATTGCCTTCAATTGATTGTACAGACAAATCTGTTCAAAACACTCAGCTCTCTGGGATAGCTTTATTAAAACGATTATTTATAATCATTCGAAGAAACATCCTAATTATTGTATAGCCAACTGAACAGCACACTGGATCTCGTTGGGTAGGTGAGGAGAGAACTATAAAGTATCAGATATATGCACATGCCTCAAGTGGTTACATATAAGTCACTACATACTGGAACTCTGGAACTGGTTGGTTGGTTGGTTGGTTGGTTGGTTGGTGGAGAGGGGAGGTGAGTATAATAACGGATCAGATAAATGCACACGCCTCAAGTGGTTACATATTAGTCACTACATACTGGAACTGGTTGGTTGGTTGGTGGAGAGGGGAGGTGAGTATAATAACGGATCAGATAAATGCACACGCCTCAAGTGGTTACATATTAGTCCCTACATACTGGAACTGGTTGGTTGGTTGGTTGGTTGGTGGAGGGGGGAGGTGAGTATAATAACGGATCAGATAAATGCACACGCCTCAGGTGGTTACATAACAGTTACCTGGTGGTGCCATGTTGGTAGCGGTGCTGTTGGTAGCGGTGCTGTCTGCAGTGTCGGGCATTGTGACATCTCTGGTCGTCCTGTCGCTGGGAGGAGAACCTGGGAGACACCAGGAGACATCAGTTATTAGTAGAGGGGGCATCATTACTGAACTGATTGGGAGAAAAACAATTTACTCCAAAGCTGGCCATACACTGGCAGATAGTCACCAGATTCAACCATCAGACAGATCGAAATCTGATCAGAGAGGGATCTGCCACACGTAGAGATGGCCCGAACGGTTTGCATGCAAATTTATTCGCGCGAACATCAGTGGTTCCCGTTCGCGATCGAACACGAACTTTATGCGAGTTCAACCCGCCCCCTATACTACATCATTGGGCTAAACTTTGACCCTCTACATCACAGTCAGCAGACACATGGCAGCCAATCAGGCTAACTCCCTCCTGGAGCCCCTCCCCCCCCTTTATAAAAGGCAGCTGCATGGGCCATGATCTAACTCTGTGTTCTGCATAGTTAGTGAGAGAAGGGAGAGAGGTTGCTGCAGAGATTAGGGAAAGCTTAGTTAGGCTGTTGTTAGGCTTGTTAGCTTACTCCTTTCTGATACTTATTGCTAATAGCACCCCACAACAGCTCTTTTGAGAGCTAATGTTGTTCTTGTGATCTGTTGTTTTTTTTTGTTTTGTGTGGCCCACTGACACTTGCATATACAGCCCTGTCAGTCGCAGCTGGACCTTGCTAATCGCTATACTGTGCCAGGCCCAACACATTCAGTGCCTACCTTTTCACTGCACCTGTGTGTGACAGCTGCACATTTGTAATACCAGTCCGACCGTGCAGACCTGTTCATGTTCACTGCACCTGCGTGACAGCATGCAGTGTTATATACCAGTCACTGCATAACTGTTCACTGCACATGTGTGTGACAGCTGCACATTTGTAATACCCATCCTTGCATACCTGTTCATGTTCACTGAACCTGCGTGACAGCATGCAGTGTTATATACCTGTTACTGCATAACTGTTCACTGCACCTGTGTGTGTGAGAGCTGCACATTTGTAATACCAGTCCGTGCATACCTGTTCATGTTCACTGCACCCGCGTGACAGCATGCAATGTTATATACCAGTCGCTACATACCTGTTCACTGCACCTGTGTGTTTGACAGCTGCACATTTGTAATGCCAGTACATGCATACCTGATCACTGCACCTGTATGACAGCTGCACATTGTGTTGTAATACCAGTCACTGCATACCTTTCACTGCACCAGTGTGACTGCACATTGTATTAGTCAAGTCAGTGCATACCTTTCACTTCATCCCCCCCAATATGGACAAAACAGGCAGAGGCAGAGCCAGAGGCAGGCCACCCAGCAGGTCTGTTCGAGGTCCTGCTGTCGGGATTTTGTGCGGCCCTCGACCAAAGTACAGTGTTCAGAAGGAGGCACGTGCCATCAACCCCCAATAATGTTCACTATTTAACACAGAACACCTCATCTTCCTCAGCTTCCGCACGGAAGCGTGACATATCTTCCTCCTCCTGCTCTGATTCTGGCACCCCACTTAACACTTCATCAGCAGCCATCACCAAAATGCCATCATCCCAGGGCTCAGTGGTGTGGACATTTTTTTGTGTGTCTGCCTCAGATGAGAGCAATGCCATCTGTACCCTCAGCCAACGTAAATTAAGCCATGGAAAGACCAAGACCCACATAGGAACAACTACATTACAAAGGCACATGATTACAAAGCACAAACTGCACTGGGATGACCACCTGAGGAAAAGCAGCACACAAAAGCAAAGCCACACACCGCAGTGTAAGATACCATCACGCAATTATGTCTCAAAAAAGGCGATACCCAAACTGTACCGTAATGTTGAAAGGCAAGTGGTGTCATCTCTGGCACACAGCGTTGTGTCAAGGGTCTATCTCAGGCATGTCCAAAGTCCGGCCCGCGGGCCATTCGCGGCCCGCCGGGCAGTTAGATGTGGCCCTTTGGACAGCCATCACTGTTTTAGGCAATGCGGCCCGTCCGCCGCTATTCTGGCCGCATCATGGGCCGCATTCTGGCCGCATCATTGACCGCATTCTGGCCGCATCATTGGCCGCGTTCTGGCCGCATCATGGGCCGCATCAGCGTGGTGTGGGGCGTGGCGGTGTGACGCGGCTGAGCTGAGTGGAGGGGCGGGTGACGGCGGCGAGGGTATACACACCCCCTTCTCACAGAGCACAGCTGGAGGGGCGGGCACAGGGGCAGGCACAGGCGAGGGTTACAGACAGAGAAGTCACAGAGGCGTGTGATGTCATATGCCGGCGCCTGTGACACAGTGGACGGACTGCCAGCACTGAGAGCCTCAAGGAGCCTCAAAGGTCAAAGGAAAGGAGAAAGGAGGGGGTCAGGAGTACTGCAGAGTGAGGTGAGCTGAGACAGGAGCCAGAGAGACAGCCAGTTGAACAGAAGACTGTGAGACAGCAATTTAATGTGCTTGGATATCGGGAGCTGGACAGGGGTAGGCCTAGTTGTGAAAGCAAGTAATACTTAAACCTGCCAAGTTCAAACAACACTGCATCCTTTACCCTCCCCCTTCTGTCCAATTTAAAAAATGGCTACTACAAGTAAGAAAAGGAAAGTTGACAGTGAGGGCCGCCGTTTCCAGGAAAGGTGGAAAGTGGATTTTTTTTTCACAGAAATAAGGAATAACTGTGTTTGTCTGATATGTCAAGAGACTGTGGCCGTTTATAAAGAATTTAATATCAAAAGACACTACCAGACAAAGCATAGCAGCACATATGACAAACTAACAGGGCGTGACCGCAGCGAAAAGTTAAAGCAACTTGAAGCAGTTTTAACGTCACAACAGCGATTTTTCACAAGAGCCCGTGAGTCAAATGAAAATGCCACAAGGGCAAGCTATGATGTGGCATTGTTAATTGCTAAAAATAGCAAGTCTTTTACTGAGGGTGATTTTATTAAAGAGTGCGTTATGAAAATGGTTGAAAATATCTGTCCTGAGAAAAAACAAGAGTTTGCCAACATATGCCTGGCTCGTAACACTGTAGCACGCAGAATTGAAGACATATCATCAGATATTAAGAGACAGTTGATGTCCAAAAGAGAGGTTTTTGACTTCTTTTCAATAGCCTGTGATGAAAGCACAGACCTATCTGACACAGCTCAGTTGCTGATTTTTTTTAAGGGGGGTGGACGCTGAAATAAATGTGACTGAAGAGCTACTTGACCTCCAGACAAACTAGAGGAAAAGATTTATTTGTTGCTGTTAGTTCTGCAATAGACGACATGAAACTGCCCTGGAACAAAGTTTCTGGGATTATTACTGATGGGGCACCTGCTATGGCTGGTGAACGAAGTGGCTTATCAACCCTAATCTGTAACAAGGTTATTGAAGAAGGAGGTGAAGCTATTAAACTCCATTGTATCATTCATCAACAAGTTCTCTGTGCTAAATATCTCAAATATGATCATGTTATGAAACCGGTTGTAAAGACTATTAATTTTATTCGCGCTAAAGCTCTGTACCACCGTCAGTTCAAACAGTTTCTAATGGACATCCATGCTGAATATGAAGATGTTTTATATCACAACGATGTTAGATGGCTCAATCGAGGGTCTGCACTGCAGCGTTTTAACTCTCTCAGAAAGGAAATAAAAGAATTCTTGGAAACAAAGGGACAACCGATGCGAGAACTATCTGATCCTATTTGGCTGGCTGATTTGGGGCTTCTAGTTGACATAACAAGTCATCTGAATGTACTAAACACGAGTCTTCAGGGAAAAGATGCAGCGGTGAACCAGCTTTATTCACACCTCAAGGCATTTGGAAGGAAGCTGCAACTTTTCCAAAGGCATTTGTCACAAACACAGGCCAATACCATACATTTCCCAGCATTGCAGGAAATAATGAACAGTTTTTCACAGGACAATATCAGTGTGCAAATGAACAGGTATGCAGCAGACATCGCATCTCTGGCTGAAGAGTTTAAACGGCGCTTTCAAGATTTTGCAGCTATTGAAAAGGAGATCAGCCTTTTCTCCTCTCCATTCTCTGTCGACCCAGATGATGCTCCAGAACAGCTGCAGCTTGAGCTCATTGAGCTGCAATGTGACAGCGAGTTACGCAGTCATTACCAACAACTCTCTCTTGTGAACTTTTACCGCCAACTGGATAAGGGCAGGTTTCAGGAGATTCGAACACAGGCTAAGAAAATGCTGAGCTTGTTTGGCTCAACATATTTGTGTGAGAAGACATTCTCTGCCATGAACTTCAACAAGAATCGTGTGAGGACAAGACTACGTGACTCTCATCTGCGTGACATTTTGCGCATCAAAACCACTGCCTTTCTACCGGACCAAGCCTGTTTGCTGGAGCACAGATCTCAGTTTCACCCTTCCCATTAGTGCAGGTAAGTTTTTTTTTAAATTTATTTCAAATACATTTTGAAAACTCAGCTTTTATGCAAAATAATTCATTTGCATTTACCGTATATACTCGAGTATAAGCCGACTTTTTCACCCCCAAAAAATTGCCTATAAGTGGGGGTGTCGGCCTATACTCGAGTCACCTCTCCTGAGTACCCCCGCCATGTGAGGAATGGAAGCAGCTCCGGAGCTTCAGAGAGCCTTGCCGGCATGCGTATAGAGCGAGTGTCCCCTTCATCATAAACAATGTAGTGGATGGCGTGCAGATTCTTGTTATACCCTCCGGTATATGCAGTGAAGTGAATGCCTCCCCCTGGATGGCCCCCCTCCCCGGTGTATGCGGAGTGTTGCGCAACGGAGCGTGCTTCCTTCACTCACCGCTCAGCGTTGTCCTCCTCGATTCCACATCGGCCTCTCTCTCATCGCTATGACACATGTTGAACTCCGTCCACCTCGATGCCGTATCAGCCTCTCGCTGTCTCATCGCTATGGCGTCATAGCAATGAGACAGCGAGAGGCTGATACGGTATTGAGGTGGACGGAGATGAACATGTGTCATAGCGGTGAGAGAGAGGGCGATGAGAGAGAGGCCGATGCGGAATCGAGGAGGACAACGCTGAGCGGTGAGTGAAGGAAGCACGCTCCGTTGCCCATCACTCCGCATATACCGGGAGGGGGGCCATCCAGGGGGGGAGGGGGGCATTCACTTCACTGCATATACCGGAGGGTATAACAAGAATCTGCACGCCATCCACTACATTGTTTATGATGAAGGGGACACTCGCTCTATACGCATGCCGGCAAGGCTCTCTGAAGGAGAGGGGGCATTCACATCACTCTGCATGTACTGGTGGGGCCACAATTCACAATCATCACCACTGCATACCCGCACGTGGTGGGGGGAGGGGGGCACAACAAGCATCTGCATGCCATACACAGCACTGTATATGAGGGGGACACTCGCTCTATACACATGCAGGCAAGTCACTAGTAGGGAGACATTACTTTTTATATAGAGTGTGTCTGTGTGAAGGGAGTGCTGTGACATTATTTACAGGCAGCACCCTTCCTGCTGGTACCCTCCCTGGCCTTCGATTACTGCCTGGCCTCCACATGGCTCACAGACAATATCACACTGGGCCAGGAGAAATGACCTGAATGAGACTGGGCAGTGAGCATGCTTGAAGGATAGGAAAGGAACTGCTGCAACCTGTGAGCCCCAGTTCTTATTCCATTAGATAACATTATTTTTAATTATTATAATTATAATTCCACCCACACCACCAAATACTTGCCATTTACTTACCTGGGGCCTCTTCCAGACCCCCAAAGTCTATCGGGTCCCTGCAGCATTTGCTATCCTCGGCTTATACTCGGGTCACTCACTTTTTCCTGCTTTTTGTGGGAAAAGTTGGGGGGTCGGCTTATACTCGGGTCGGCTTATACTCGAGTATATACGGTAATTGTAATTGTTCAAAGAATGTTCGGAAAAATGTTCGGCCCTCCGGCATGTTCACTTCATCCAATCTGGCCCTCTTTGAAAAAAGTTTGGACACCACTGGTATAGAGTATACATGTATATGATGCTGGTTGTGTGGTAATTACCTGCACTGCTTCCTCCGGAAGTGACACAGGGCGGGTACTCAGATGATGGACACACCAGGGAATGGTGAGTATAGAGAATACATGTATATGATGCTGGTTGTGTAGTAATTACCTGCACTGCTTCCTCCGGAAGTGACACAGGGCAGGTACTCAGAAGATGGACAGACCGGGGAATGGTGAGTATAGAGTATACATGTATATGATGCTGGTTGTGTGGTAATTACCTGCACTGCTTCCTCCGGAAGTGACACAGGGCAGGTACTCAGAAGATGGACACACCAGGGAATGGTGAGTATAGAGTATACATGTATATGATGCTGGTTGTGTGGTAATTACCTGCACTGCCTCCTCCGGAAGTGACGTCTCCTGTGCCAGGTCTTGCTATTGTGGAGAGCATTCCTGGGAAACACAAGCAGATCATACAGTGATTGGTTTCTTGTTTTCTAATTGGCTGGTCCTGATCATGTGATTATGCCTCCTTGTTGGCTCTATTGAAGGCCATGACCAGCCAATGAAAGAGGTGCAACCAATCACATGATAACGAGATTCTCCATGACTTCTTGCATGAAAAATTCTCCTGGATGCAGAAATAACTTCCATTCATGACATTAAAGGGGAACTGAAGTGAGAGGTATATGGAGACTGCCATATTTATTTCCTTTTAAACAATACCAGTTTCCTAGCAGCCCTGCTGGTCTTTTTCTCTGCAGTAGTAGCTGAATAACACCAGAAACAAGCATGCAGCTAGTCTTGTCAGATCTGACTTTAAAGTCAGAAACACCAGATCTGCTGCATGCTTGTTTAGGGGCTATGGCTAATAGTATTAGAGGCAGAGGATCCGCAGGGCTGCCAGGCAGCTGGTATTGCTTGCAGTGAAATAAATATGGCAGCCTCCATATACCTCTCTCTACAGTTGTCCTTTAACAAAAATATAACACCAACAATGAATTCAATAAAACTGCTGGGAGGAGGTGCAGGGAGGGGTGAGGAGCAGGTCCCCCACCACAGTGATGATTTCCCCTTCCGCCCCCACCACCACCACTGTGCTGATACCCCGCCCACTTCCCACCACCACACACACAGACAACCACCACCACCATGCTGATACCCCACCCACTTCCTGCACCACACACACAGACAACCACCACCACCATGCTGATACCCCGCCCACTTCCTGCACCACACACACAGACAACCACCACCACCATGCTAATACCCCGCCCACTTCCTTCCACCACACACACAGACAACCACCACCACCATGCTAATACCCCGCCCACTTCCTGCCACCACACACACACAACCACCACCACTGTGCTGATACCCCGCCCACTTCCTGCACCACACACACAGACAACCACCACCACCATGCTGATACCCCGCCCACTTCCTGCACCACACACACAGACAACCACCACCACCATGCTGATACCCCGCCCACTTCCTGCCACCACACACACAGACAACCACCACCACCATGCTAATACCCCGCCCACTTCCTGCCCCACACACACAGACAACCACCACCACCATGCTGATACCCCACCCACTTCCTGCCACCACACACACAGACAACCACCACTGTGCTGATACCCCGCCCACTTCCTGCACCACACACACAGACAACCACCACCACCATGCTAATACCCCGCCCACTTCCTGCCACCACACACAGACAACCACCACCACGATGCTGATACCCCGCCCACTTCCCTCACCACACACACAGACAACCACCATCACCATGCTAATACCCCACCCACTTCCTGCCACCACACACAAACAACCACCACCACCATGCTAATACCCCACCCACTTCCTGCCACCACACACAGACAACCACCACCACGATGCTGATACCCCGCCCACTTCCTCCACCACACACACAGACAACCACCACCACCATGCTAATACCCCGCCCACTTCCTGCCACCACACACACAGACAACCACCACCACCATGCTAATACCCCGCCCACTTCCTGCACCACACACACAGACAACCACCACCACCATGCTAATACCCCGCCCACTTTCTGCACCACACACACAGACAACCACCACCACCATGCTGATACCCGCCCACTTCCTGCACCACACACACAGACAACCACCACCACCATGCTAATACCCCGCCCACTTCCTGCCACCACACACACACAACCACCACCACTGTGCTGATACCCCGCCCACTTCCGTCCACCACACACACAGACAACCACCACTGTGCTGATACCCCGCCCACTTCCTGCCACCACACACACAGGAGACAACCACCACTGTGCTGATACCCCGCCCACTTCCTGCACCACACACACAGACAACCACCACCACCATGCTAATACCCCGCCCACTTCCTGCCACCACACACACACAACCACCACCACTGTGCTGATACCCCGCCCACTTCCTTCCACCACACACACAGACATCCACCACTGTGCTGATACCCCGCCCACTTCCTGCCACCACACACACAGACAACCACCACTGTGCTGATACCCCGCCCACTTCCTGCCACCACACACACAGACAACCACCACCACTGTGCTGATACCCCGCCCACTTTCTGCACCACACACACAGACAACCACCACCACCATGCTAATACCCCGCCCACTTCCTGCCACCACACACAGACAACCACCACCACGATGCTGATACCCCGCCCACTTCCCTCACCACACACACAGACAACCACCATCACCATGCTAATACCCCACCCACTTCCTGCCACCACACACAAACAACCACCACCACCATGCTAATACCCTGCCCACTTCCTGCCACCACACACAGACAACCACCACCACGATGCTGATACCCCGCCCACTTCCTCCACCACACACACAGACAACCACCACCACCATGCTAATACCCCGCCCACTTCCTGCCACCACACACACAGACAACCACCACCACCATGCTAATACCCCGCCCACTTCCTGCACCACACACACAGACAACCACCACCACCATGCTAATACCCCGCCCACTTCCTGTACCACACACACAGACAACCACCACCACCATGCTGATACCCGCCCACTTCCTGCACCACACACACAGACAACCACCACCACCATGCTAATACCCCGCCCACTTCCTGCACCACACACACAGACAACCACCACCACCATGCTAATACCCCGCCCACTTCCTTCCACCACACACACAGACAACCACCACCACCATGCTAATACCCCGCCCACTTCCTGCCACCACACACACACAACCACCACCACTGTGCTGATACCCCGCCCACTTCCTGCACCACACACACAGACAACCACCACCACCATGCTGATACCCCGCCCACTTCCTGCACCACACACACAGACAACCACCACCACCATGCTGATACCCCGCCCACTTCCTGTACCACACACACAGACAACCACCACCACCATGCTAATACCCCGCCCACTTCCTGCCCCACACACACAGACAACCACCACCACCATGCTGATACCCCACCCACTTCCTGCCACCACACACAGACAACCACCACTGTGCTGATACCCCGCCCACTTCCTGCACCACACACACAGACAACCACCACCACCATGCTAATACCCCGCCCACTTCCTGCCACCACACACAGACAACCACCACCACGATGCTGATACCCCACCCACTTCCCTCACCACACACACACAGACAACCACCATCACCATGCTAATACCCCACCCACTTCCTGCCACCACACACAAACAACCACCACCACCATGCTAATACCCCGCCCACTTCCTGCCACCACACACAGACAACCACCACCACGATGCTGATACTCCGCCCACTTCCTCCACCACACACACAGACAACCACCACCACCATGCTAATACCCCGCCCACTTCCTGCCACCACACACACAGACAACCACCACCACCATGCTAATACCCCGCCCACTTCCTGCACCACACACACAGACAACCACCACCACCATGCTAATACCCCGCCCACTTCCTGCACCACACACACAGACAACCACCACCACCATGCTGTTACCCGCCCACTTCCTGCACCACACACACAGACAACCACCACCACCATGCTAATACCCCGCCCACTTCCTGCCACCACACACACACAACCACCACCACTGTGCTGATACCCCGCCCACTTCCTTCCACCACACACACAGACAACCACCACTGTGCTGATACCCCGCCCACTTCCTGCCACCACACACACAGACAACCAGAGGCGTATTTAGAGGGGTGCAGGCATGGCTTGTGCCATGGGCGCCACAGCACCCAAAGCATGCCCCTTTGCTGTGCCATCATGCCTGTACCCATCACTCAGACCTCAGATCTGATTCATTCAGTTATCTGGGGAGCATGGCTACTTAACTTGTGTATGGAGGGCGCACTTGGCTTAGTCTTAGAAAAGAGGACAGTAAGGGAATAAGAAGAGATTTCCAAAAAAATAACTTCAGCAATATCCCGAGCCAAAAAACACAGGCAACCATAACGCATGTATTAATGAAAGGATGGTGTTTTTATAGAGGAAAGGATGGTGTTTTTATAGAGGAAAGGGGCTCTGACCGGTAGGGGGGCGCACTTTCAGTGTTTGCCATAGGCTCTATATTACCCAGATACGCCCCTGCAGACAACCACCACTGTGCTGATACCCCGCCCACTTCCTGCACCACACACACAGACAACCACCACCACCATGCTAATACCCCGCCCACTTCCTGCCACCACACACACACAACCACCACCACTGTGCTGATACCCCGCCCACTTCCTTCCACCACACACACAGACATCCACCACTGTGCTGATACCCCGCCCACTTCCTGCCACCACACACACAGACAACCACCACTGTGCTGATACCCCGCCCACTTCCTGCCACCACACACACAGACAACCACCACCACTGTGCTGATACCCCGCCCACTTTCTGCACCACACACACAGACAACCACCACCACCATGCTGATACCCCGCCCACTTCCTGCCACCACACACAGACAACCACCACCACCATGCTGATACCCCGCCCACTTCCTTCCACCACACACAGACAAGCACCACCACCATGCTGATACCCTGCCCACTTCCTTCCACCACACACAGACAACCACCACCACCATGCTGATACCCCGCCCACTTCCTTCCACCACACACAGACAACCACCACCACCATGCTGATACCCCGCCCACTTCCTGCACCACACACACAGACAACCACCACCACCATGCTGATACCCCGCCCACTTCCTGCACCACACACACAGACAACCACCACCACCATGCTGATACCCCGCCCACTTCCTGCCACCACACACAGACAACCACCACTTCTGTCACACGGCTCTCCCCAGTACAGCACTGCCTTAGATCGCAGCGCTGTACAGGTATATTAGACAGCGGTTTCGCCGCTGGGAGACTGAAGACGGAGCGGAGCTCAACCTTCGAAGATCGGCACACACGCTCTCCTGCTTGCCCCATAGAAGGCCGTTCACACCATTCAGTGTGGAGTGGTCCTGGGGCTGCCGTCGCATTCACGCCAATTGGAATGGATCGGTCGGCAAGAAGTTAAAGTGCCCATACATCATGCGATTTGAAGCCATGATCGACCAACCAATAATCGAATCGGGAGAGAACTGAGTCAATATCGAGCACAGAAAGAGTACTCGACCAACCAATAATTGGGAGAATCGCATTGTTTCCTCGATCGCGCATGCTGCAAGATATTGGCTGATCAAGAATGAATCGAGTGATGTATGGGCACGATCGACTGATCACCGTACTATAATGAATGGATTGTATTGTTGAAGCATGCGCACAGTATACACTCCTGGGACAAGTTCATTGAAGGCTATGCATCCTCATTTCTGCTATTTTCAGATGGGGTGAGGATAGTTGTCAGGCACTGGCAGATCCATCATCTGTTGTCAGTGTCACTGGCAATGATGAAACATTGCCCTGCTGTCAGAAGCCAATAGCAGGGAGGCAGGGGGCGGAGCCAGTGCCAGGGAAAATGATCGGAGCCGCCAGGATTTGGCTCATTTCGGACATTGGCCGCAGCGCCGCGGCCACTTCGCACATTGACCGTCCAGAACCCAAAGTGGCCAGCCACAACGTGAAGTGGCCAAACTTTGGGTTCTGGCCGTATCATATACAATAGACACCCAATCACTGCCAGCAGCCAAAGAACACCTGTAACAACAGAGCGATGGGGAAGAAAACAATAGCAAGGGGTGGAATCGAGTGACATCACTGCCGGTCACACTTCCTCGATCGCTCCACGATGGAGTGCACCCATGTACTGTATTAGTAAACCGATCAACCAGGCGGGTGACAGAAATACAGTAGTTGATTTTCTACAGTATGTCAAAAAGAGAGAACACCAAGAGCCCAATATAGTGTAGTATGTACTGGTAATGTATAATAATGTATATTTAATGTAAAAAACAGGGTTACCAATTAGGCAACCACTGTCAAAGCATGTGGGGAGATTGTCCTGACCCCACTCAGGATTAAAAAGTCGCTCTTTGTAGTAGAAGAAGGAAGGCTATAACCCTCCACCAAGGGTGGACTTGATGTAGAAAATAGGATAACAGAGGCGCCAACAGGATAAAAAACACTAAAAGAACTTGAAAACCCATCTTGGTAATAGTGGAGGTAGTGGTGGACTTACCTCCTCCAAGCAGAACATACGACTGTGGATTTTCAGCCAAAACAATTTTATTGGATACTTTATTTGGAGTATCCAATAAAATTGTTTTGACTGAAAATCCACAGTCGTATGTTCTGCTTGGAGGAGGTGAGTCCACCACTACCTCCACTATCACCAAGATGGGTTTTTAAGTACTTTTAGTGTTTTTTATCCTGTTGGCGCCTCTGTTGTCCTATTTTCTACAGTATGTCGCCCATAATGTATGGCCTACCATCCGATTCATCACCGATTGACCAACTATTTTTAAAGTTGATCGATTCTACATCGCCTGATCTATGGGCACCTTTAAGTTGGCCGTACATCAGGTGACTTGGCGGCCGATCGACCAACCAATTTGATTATTATAATCGAATTGGATGAAAATCGGTGCCACCAAGTGCATGCCCGACCGACAAAGCGACCAATTTCGGGATGGAAATTGGTTGCATGGTCAATCACGCATGCTGCAAGATGTCAGGCCGATGTTGGTTGTCAGGTGCGTGGCGATACGGCGGCGATTTCTGGAACGAGCGACGAGACGATGAAACCCCCACCGATGAATGTGCCCGGTGTGTGCATTTTGTCTCTCCGTACACACCACTGGCACATAGCCCCTGACGTCATACACTATGTGCCAGTAGCGTGTACGGAGAGCCACCCGGAGGTTACGGACACCCCGCGGAGGCTGCTACAGGACAGGTAATGTATAAATACACACACTGGGGGGGGCACATTATACATTGGGGGCAGCGGCAGTGCGGTCTCAGCCGATTCCCTGAAGATTTCATGCTGAAATTGGACAGGAAATGGCCTGTAGTGTATGGGCAGACTGAACAAAAAACAAATGTATCTCTAATCAGACTCGATTAGAGATAAATTTGTCTCTTTGTCAAATCTACCCATAATCTTCTGATGTATGGCTGCCTTTAGTCGCTACATACTGGAACTGGTTGGTTGGTGGAGGGGGGAGGTGAGTATAATAATGGATCAGATAAATGCACACGCCTCAAGTGGTTACATAAGTTACTACATACTGGAACTGCTTGGTTGGTTGGTTGGTTTGTTGGTTGGTTGGTTGGTTGGTTGGTTGGTTGGTGGAGGGGGGGAGGTGAGTATAATGATGGATCAGATAAATGCACACGCCTCAAGTGGTTACATAACAGTTACCTGGTGGTGCCATGTTGGTAGCGGTGCTGTTGGTAGCGGTGCTGTCTGCAGTGTCGGGCATTGTGACATCTCTGGTCGTCCTGTCGCTGGGAGGAGAACCTGGGAGACACCAGGGGACATCAGTCATTAGTAGAGGGGACATCATTATTGAACTGATTGGGAGAAAAACAATTTACTCCAAAGCTGGCCATACACTGGCAGATGGGCACCAGATTCAACCATCAGACAGATAGAAATCTGATCAGAGAGGGATCTGCCACACGCTGCACACAGATTATCAATACATTTTTCCATTAAATCTATTAGTAATCTGTGGAGTTGTGCAAAGCCTGCTGGGCGAGTCAGGTAATCCCGGCGCCTGCTTTGTGCCGTGCTGCGCATGATTTGTGCGCTGCCATAGGCTGTAATCTTAATTACGGTTATTGGTGGAGCAGCCTGCACTGTGTTACAATTACTGTAATGCAGATACAGCTATAGCCGGACCCCGAAATATGCGTGCAAAGGAAGGAAGTAGGTAATCAGAAGGGGAATATGTATAATATATTCTCTGAGATGACCTAACACAGGGAGGCACCCAAATTACACACTGCCGGTACATACCGACACCTACTGCCCCCCCCCACCTCCCATCTTACTCTACCATTGCCACAGCTTAGAGATTGCAGCAAGTATAGTCAGGCTGGAGGCCTCAGTAATGTGAGGGGCAGCACTGTTTATACTGAGTTTGCGTCATTTCCGGGACATAGGAGCCCAGTTTATTTGATTAGCGCATCTAACAGGAATCTTATGTCTGACACTGAAGTGACACAGGGCAGGAACTCAGAAGACGGACACCAGGGGTGCTCATCTGGATTCCGGATATCCAAACTTTTTTCAGCTATCCAACCGGATTCTGATTCTGGATACCTGGGCCCAAATCCGGAGAGCTATCTGTGGATAGTTGGCTTGGCAATGCGGATATCCGTGGATATGCGGCTGATATCCGACTATTGAGATACTGTATAACGTCCAGGACATCCTGTATCCAATCAGAGGGCTCCCAGCAGAAGCCCTAGCAACCAATCACAGAGGGGAACCCTGGCCAGCCCCACCTGACCTCATTGAGCCAATCAGAGGGCTCCCAGCCTAAGCCCTGGCACCCAATCACAGAAAGGAACACTGGCCAGCCCCCCTGTATAATAATGAGGGCTGCCATGATAAGAAATAGCGTCCCTTGCTTGTGAATGCTCACTGAGAGACATGCTCCAGTGCTGCTGGCCTAGCAAGTGCTGTACACAGTGATAAACCTAAAGCTGTTCAGTGATTAACCCCTTCACTATCAACACACTATTGTTGTATTGTTAATTAGACTAGCTAGCTTGATTTCATTCAGTGAGTGACAGTCAAAGTGTGTGCTCCAGTGCTGCTGGCCTAGCAAGTGCTGTATACAATGTAAACCTAAAGCTGTTCAGTGATTAACCCCTTTACTATTACTACACTATTGCTGTATTGTTAATTAGCTTGATTTCATTGTGTGACAGTCAGAGTGGGCTTGATTCACAAAGCGGTGCTAACTGTTAGCATGCCTGTGAAAACCCCCTTAGCACGTCTAAACAAGCTTTTCGCGCGCACAACTTTATGCGTGCAAAACTTAATGCGCGCAAAACTTTACACACGCACTGCACAGAGCGCAGGGCACTCCGCGCGAAGTGCCCATTAAAGACTATGGGACTTAGCGCGCATAGGACTTTGCACGCGCAAAACTTTGCGCGTGCAAAGTTAGCACGCGATCTGATTGAGAAATCCGGTGCTAACCTACTTAGCACCCTGGTTAGCACGTCTAAAGACTTTAGATGTGCTAAGTAGGTTAGCACCGCTTTGTGAATCAAGCCCAGTGTGTTTAGAGCTGCTTCAGCTGCTATGTGTCTGTGTGTGTGTGCTGTGCACAGACCAGGCCAGCTGCTGCCTGCTGGCCAGCTATTAGCCTTAGCTAGCTACATTATAGGTTAGGTTAGGGATTAGGGAATAGCATTACTGTGTTATTGAGTAGTTAGTACTGTAGTACTGCAGTCAGTGCTAGTAGTTGTTAGAGTAGTAGTACTACTGTGTTAGCTTACTACAGAACTGCTGTGCTGCTGAGTAGTGCCAGTGTGACAGTTAGTGTCCTCTCCTCTGCTGTCTGACTGTCACTTGGCACGTGGCACTTTGCACGTTGCCCTCGGCACTTGGCACTTTGCACGTGCAAAGTGCCACGTGCAAAGTGCAACGTGCAAACACGTGCAAAGTGCCCCGTGCAAAGTGCCACGTGCAAAGTGCCAAGTGCCACGTGCAAACACAGGCAAAGTGCAACGTGCAAACACAGGCAAAGTGCCACGTGCAAACACAGGCAAAGTACAAAGTGCCATGTGCAAAGTACAAAGTGCCATGTGCAAAGTGCCAAGTGCCACGTGCCACGTGCAAACACGTGCAAAGTGCAAAGTACAAAGTGCCACGTGTAAAGTGAAAATTGCAAAGTACAAAGTGCCACATGTAAAGTGCAAAGTGCCACGTGCAAACACGTGCAAAGTGCCATGTGCAAAGTGCCATGTGCAAAGTGCCGCGTGCAAACGCGTGCAAAGTGCAAAGTACAAAGTGCCACGTGCAACGTGCCAATTGCAAATTACAAACTGCCAAGTGCAAAGTGCCACGTGCAAACATGTGCAAAGTGCAAAGTGCCACGTGCATAGTGCCATGTGCAAACACATGCAAAGTGCCACGTGCAAAGTGCCACATGCAAAGTGCCACGTGCAAACATGTGCAAAGTGCCACGTGCAAACACATGCAAAGTGCAAAGTGCAAAGTGCCACGTGCAAGCACATGCAAAGTGCCATGTGCAAAGTGCCATGTGCAAACACATGCAAAGTCCAACGTGCAAATACGTGCAAAGTGCAAAGTGCCATGTGCAAAGTGCCAAGTGCAAAGTGCTAAGTGCCACGTGCAAAGTGCAAAATGCAAAGTGCCACATGCAAACACGTGCAAAGTGCAAAGTGCCACATGCAAAGTGCCACGTGCAAAGTATCACCTGCAAAGTGCCACGTGCAAACACGTGCAAAGTGCCACATGCACAGTGCAAAGTGCCATGTGCAAAGTGCCACGTGCCACTTTGCACATGGCACTTTGCTCTTTGGATGTGTTTGCACGTGGCACTTTGCACATGGCACTTTGAACATGGCACTTTGCACTTTGTACGTGTTTGATTGTGGCACTTTGCACGTGGCACTTTGCACTTTGCACGTGGCACTTTGCACTTTGCACGTGTTTGCACTTGGCACTTTGCACGTGGCACTTTGCACGTGTTTGCACGTGGCACTTTGCACATGGCACTTTGCACGTGGCACTTTGCACTTACTCTGTCGTGTTTGCACGTGGCACTCTGCAGTTTGCACGTGTTTGCGTGTGGCACTTTGCACGTGTTTGCACGTGGCACTCTGCAGTTTGCACGTGTTTGCGCGTGGCACTTTGCACGTGGAACTTTGCACTTTGCACATGGCACTTTGCACTTTGCACGTGGCAAAGCCATGTGCCACTGCCAAGTGCCACGTCCGGCATGCTCCTGGAAGACATTACACCTACTGCTGCTGCATTGCCCTGCTCCTGCTGCCTTTGCTGCTCCCACCGCCAGGGTGCCACAGGCCACTGCTGCTACGCTTATACCACCTATATTTAACCCAAAACACAATTGCTGTGTAATTTTTTGGAGGTATCTGGGCTGAAAACTGCCATGTCCAAGTTTTGCGGTTGGATTTGGACACAATGTGGGCTGCACGATCGCTGTCTGGAACCTAGGCCTGATGTTAACTGACAGCCATTTTTGGGGGGGGCGGGAAATTAAGTCCCCACATCATCAATTAGTGTTCCACTTTAAAAAAAATAATGATGCTACATGCCTCATTTGCCCTAAAAAACGTTTTTTAAAGCAATTTAAAGGCCACTTCCGGGTTTTCTATCCAGATATCAGAATTTGCCTAAATATCCCGGATATTGGGGTCGGATATCCGATCCGGATTCGGTTTGGAAAATTTTGAAATCGGATATCTGACCCGGATCGGATATTTGGGTATCCAGATCTGGATCCACTCCGGAATTTGAAAAGGGGTATCCGAACACCACTGACAGACACACCGGGGAAATGGTGAGTATAGAAGAATACATGTATGATTGTGTAGTATATACCTGCACTGCTTTCTCCGGAAGTGACACAGGGCAGGTACTCAGAAGATGGACACACCGGGGAATGGTGAGTATAGAGTATACATGTATATGATGCTGGTTGTGTGGTAATTACCTGCACTGCTTCCCCTGGAAGTGACACAGGGAGGGTACTCAGAAGATGGACACACCGGGGAATGGTGAGTATAGAGTATACATGTATATGATGCTTGTTGTGTGGTAATTACCTGCACTGCTTCCTCCGGAAGTGACACAGGGCGGGTACTCAGAGGATGGACACACCGGGGAATGGTGAGTATAGAGTATACATGTATATGATGCTGGTTGTGTGGTAATTACCTGCACTGCTTCCTCCGGAAGTGACACAGGGCAGGTACTCAGAAGATGGACACACCGGGGAATGGTGAGTATAGAGTATACATGTATATGATGCTTGTTGTGTAGTATATACCTGCACTGCTTTCTCCGGAAGTGACACAGGGCAGGTACTCAGAAGATGGACACACCGGGGAATGGTGAGTATAGAGTATACATGTATATGATGCTGGTTGTGTGGTAATTACCTGCACTGCTTCCCCTGGAAGTGACACAGGGAGGGTACTCAGAAGATGGACACACCGGGGAATGGTGAGTATAGAGTATACATGTATATGATGCTTGTTGTGTGGTAATTACCTGCACTGCTTCCTCCGGAAGTGACACAGGGCGGGTACTCAGAGGATGGACACACCGGGGAATGGTGAGTATAGAGTATACATGTATATGATGCTGGTTGTGTGGTAATTACCTGCACTGCTTCCTCCGGAAGTGACACAGGGCAGGTACTCAGAAGATGGACACACCGGGGAATGGTGAGTATAGAGTATACATGTATATGATGCTGGTTGTGTGGTAATTACCTGCACTGCTTTCTCCGGAAGTGACAAAGGGCAGGTACTCAGAAGATGGACACACCGGGGAATGGTGAGTATAGAGTATACATGTATATGATGCTGGTTGTGTGGTAATTACCTGCACTGCTTCCTCCGGAAGTGACACAGGGCATGTAATCAGAAGATGGACACACCGGGGAATGGTGAGTATAGAGTATACATGTATATGATGCTGGTTGTGTGGTAATTACCTGCACTGCTTCCTCCGGAAGTGACACAGGGCAGGTACTCAGAAGATGGACACCGGGGAATGGTGAGTATAGAGTATACATGTATATGATGCTGGTTGTGTGGTAATTACCTGCACTGCTTCCTCCGGAAGTGACACAGGGCAGGTACTCAGAAGATGGACACACCGGGGAATGGTGAGTATAGAGTATACATGTATATGATGCTTGTTGTGTGGTAATTACCTGCACTGCCTCCTCCGGAAGTGACACAGGGAAGGTACTCAGAAGATGGACACACCGGGGAATGCTGAGTATAGAGTATACATGTATATGATGCTGGTTGTGTGGTAATTACCTGCACTGCTTCCTCCGGAATTGACACAGGGCGGGTACTCAGAAGATGGACACACCACGGAATGGTGATTATAGAGTATAAATGTATATGATGCTTGTTGTGTAGTATATACCTGCACTGCTTCCTCCGGAAGTGACACAGGGCAGGTACTCAGAAGATGGACACACCAGGGAATGGTGAGTATAGAGTATACATGTATATGATACTGATTGTGTAGTATATACCTGCACTGCTTCCTCCGGAAGTGACACAGGGCAGGTACTCAGAAGATGGACACACCGGGGAATGGTGAGTAAAGAGAATACATGTATATGATGCTGGTTGTGTGGTAATTACCTGCACTGCTTCTTCCGGAAGTGACACAGGGCATGTAATCAGAAGATGGACACACCAGGGAATGGTGAGTATAGAGTATACATGTATATGATGCTGGTTGTGTGGTAATAACCTGCCCTGCTTCCTCCGGAAGTGACACAGGGCAGGTACTCAGAAGATGGACACACCGGGGAATGGTGAGTATAGAGTATACATGTATATGATGCTGGTTGTGTGGTAATTACCTGCCCTGCTTCCTCCGGAAGTGACACAGGGCAGGTATTCAGAAGATGGACACACCGGGGAATGGTGAGTATAGAGTATACATGCATATGATGCTGGTTGTGTATTATATATACCTGCACTGCTTCCTCCGGAAGTGACACAGGGCAGGTACTCAGAAGATGGACACACCGGGGAATGGTGAGTATAGAGTATACATGTATATGATGCTGGTTGTGTGGTAATTACCTGCACTGCTTCCTCCGGAAGTGACACAGGGCAGAGTAGTCAGAAGATGGACACACCGGGGAATGGTGAGTATAGAGTATACATGTATATGATGCTGGTTGTGTGGTAATTACCTGCACTGCTTCCTCCGGAAGTGACACAGGGCAGGTACTCAGAAGATGGACACACCAGGGAATGGTGAGTATAGAGCATACATGTATATGATGCTGGTTGTGTGGTAATTACCTGCACTGCTTCCTCCGGAAGTGACACAGGGAGGGTACTCAGAAGATGGACACACCGGGGAATGGTGAGTATAGAGTATACATGTATATGATGCTGGTTGTGTGGTAATTACCTGCACTGCTTCCTCCGGAAGTGACACAATGCAGGTACTCAGAAGATGGACACACCGGGGAATGGTGAGTATAGAGTATACATGTATATGATGCTGGTTGTGTGGTAATTACCTGCACTGCTTCCTCCGGAAGTGACACAGGGCAGGTACTCAGAAGATGGACACACCGGGGAATGGTGAGTATAGAGAATACATGTATATGATGCTGGTTGTGTGGTAATTACCTGCACTGCTTCCTCCGGAAGTGACACAGGGCAGGTACTCAGAAGATGGACTCACCGGGGAATGGTGAGTATAGAGTATACATGTATATGATGCTGGTTGTGTGGTAATTACCTGCACTGCTTCCTCCGGAAGTGACACAGGGCAGGTACTCAGAAGATGGACACACTGGGGAATGGTGAGTATAGAGTATACATGTATATGATGCTAGTTGTGTGGTAATTACCTGCACTGCTTCCTCCGGAAGTGACACGGGGGGGGGGGGGTACTCAGAAGATGGACACACCGGGGAATGGTGAGTATAGAGTATACATGTATATGATGCTGGTTGTGTGGTAATTACCTGCACTGCTTCCTCCGGAAGTGACGTCTCCTGTGCCAGGTCTTGCTATTGTGGAGAGCATTCCTGGGAAACACAAGCAGATCATACAGTGATTGGTTTCTTGTTTTCTAATTGGCTGATCCTGATCATGTGATTATGTGATTATGTGATTATGCCTTTTTTGCCTTTGAAGGTTGGCCATGACCAGCCAATCAAAGAGGTACAACCAATCACATGATAACTAGACTAGGCTGACCAGATGTCCTCTTTTCCCCGGACAGGTCCTCTTTTCCCCGGACAGGTCCTCCCAGGTTTTTGAAATGTCCCGGGTGAAGAGAGCCGAACACAGAGCGAGCCAGAAGAGCCAATTGAAGAGACAGAGAGCCGAACACAGCCGAGCGGCCAAGACTCAGTCCAGTGTTTTTTTCCCCAGAGCCTATCAGCTGGGCAGTAGTGCTGTCCGAATCATGAACGATTCGGATCTTTGGTCAGGATCTTTTTTGTGAGTCGAATCATCCGGATCATTACAATGAATGAATGATGCAGATGATTCGAGTCACAAAAATGATCCGGATCGAAGATCCGAATCTTTCGTGATCCGGACAACACTACTGCCCAGCTGATAGGCTCGGGGGAAAACACTGGACTGAGTCTTGGCCACTCGGCTCGTGTTCGGCTCTCTGTCTTTTCGATCGGCTCTTCTGACTCGCTCTGTGTTCGGCTCTCTTCACCCGGGACATTTCAAAAACCTGTCAGGACCTGTCCGGGGAAAAGAGGACATCTGGTCAGCCTAAACTAGACTCTCCATGACTTACTGCATGAAATATCCTGCTCAATGTATAAACAACATCCATTAATGACATCAAGACAATTTAACACCAGCAATGAATTCAATAAAACTGCTGGATGGATGTGCATGGAGGGGTGAGGAGCAGGTCCTGCCTCCACTGGCAAAAAAGGGGGTGGAGCCACATACAGCCAATCAGATTAGTTTAATTTCAATGCAAATTATTGATGCCAAAGACCACAAAGCTCACAAACTTGGTCATTGAGTAATTGTGTGTTAGAATTAGAAAATGTGGGCACAGCCAATACCAGCCAAATACATACCTGGGCAACACGGGGTCATCAGCTAGTTTATAATATTTATAGGATGGGAAAAAGCCTACAAAAGCCAATCAAAATTCACCAATTGATTTTCAAAGGGAATATTTACATTGCTGCCGTTCTTGCACTGTTAATGGCACAAGCCTCAAACCTGGTACAGTTGGTTATTGGGTAACTGGGGTTATAATTCAGAAAAGGGGTGGAGCCACAAACAGCCAATGAGATTTGTTTTATTTCAATGCAAATTATTGATGGAAAACACCGCAAAGCTCACAAACTTGGTCATTGAGTAATTGTGTGTTAGGGTTAGAAATAGTAGGCGGAGCCAACACCAGCCAAATACATAATCGGGCAAATTTCACTAGGAAAATGTAAACTGCAGCCATTCTTACACTGTTAACGGCAGGGTTCTCAAACTGTGCACAGTTGGTCACTGGGTTAGAAAAAGTGGGCGGAGCCAACACAGCCAAATACATACCCGTGCTATGCCGGGCAATCAGCTAGTTTATATTATTAGAAGGAACACCACGCTGTACTCAGCATTGTCACCCTCCAGATACCTGGTGTCCATACCCCCCCGCATTCCGGTTCCTGACCCTGGAGAGAGGACCGGAGGGGCAGATTTGAGAAGATAAAGTTCTGGTCCTGCTGGGACGAGTTCATGAATTTAACTCAATATTCCCAAATTATGAAATAAAATAGCTTGACCTTATTCTTGCTGTTCTCTCTTTTCCCTCACCTCTCTCTTTTCTTTCTAGTGTCTTTACTCATCCAGGATTCTTAGTATTGATTGACAGTTATTACTTGCATAGGCATAGCAATCATCCCTGCGACCCCGCCATTGCAGGGGGGCCCAGAGACTTTGGGGCTCCTCCTTCTCCCTAATTGATTTGAGCTGCGGGTGCGGGTCGGGGCGCGGGTAGAGAGTTGCGGGTGCGGGTCGGGTTGCGGGTAGAGAGTTGCGGGTGCGTGTAGCGGGTCTGCGGGTGCGGGTCGGGTGTGGGTATGAAACATTGGACCCGCGCAGGCCTCTGCTGTGTGGGGTTCAGGGACCAAATGGGCCCCATGCTATCATTTTTACAGGGGGGCCCTATTAAGTCTAGTTTTGCCCCTGATTACCTGCGTTGTTTTTCACCTCCACTGATTTATGGCCTTATTTGATTAACATGGAAACATCTATTTTTCTTGTCTCATGAGTATTTATACCATTATTAATATTATTATTATTATTATTATTATTATTATACAAGCTGTTATCGCCTACACCACTTCCTTCTCTGGTGTTTGTAATTGTTGAATGAAACTTTTTGTTCAATAAACTTGATGGAAACAGAAGTCAATGGCACCGACTTTGGGGGTTACTATCAAATCCCAAACTGTAAGAAAGAGGTTAAATTAACATTTTTTTCAAAAAAAAGACCTTGTCGATTTTGAGAAAATCGATTTTAAAGATACAACAGGTAAAATGTTTCTTGAGCATGGTTGAATGGCAGATAACGTTACCCATCGGTATAGAGAATTTACATGTAACCCTTAGAATTAGCAGTGAGTTTCCTGTCCGGGTTTCCTGATGGTTAGTACACTGAACAACCAACAGAAATCCTCGGGCAAGCTGCTTGTGCTGGGCATAGATGTACAGCTGCCATACTGCTGTATAAGGATCCCTGGCAAATATACCTGTTATCTGCATTCAAAAGAAACAAAAATGACGTGGGGTCCCTCCTCCCCGAGGCCTCTTATCCCTTGTCCCTCATGCAGGCTGGGATAGTCCAGGGCGTGGAGCTCAATGCATTCCAGGCTCCAACTATTGGCTATATCAGCCTACATGGGGGAATAAGCCATCATTTATAGATAAATATCAACCCTGTACTCCTCCATATAACAAGGCCAGGCACCAAGCATATTTCATAGCAAGTATAGCACCCATCCCCCCCTTATAACAAGTATAGCACCCATCCCCTCTTATAACAAGTATGGCACCCATCCCTCCTTATAACAAGTATAGCACCCATCCCTCCTTATATACGGTGATCATACGTCACACTTAAGCTGGGACACGTCCCGCCTTCAGGGTCTGCTGTCCCATGATGCCTTGCATCCCGGGAAACGTCCCGGCTTTAAGCAGCCGGATGTCCCGGCCTCGGGACTCTGGCCACCGTTTTTGCAACTGGCAGCGGCGTCTATTAGACGCCGCGTCAGTTCATAGCCCGCAGCTCCGCTCCAGCCTGCATAGTCTCCGGCAGGCAGAGCAGGGCTACGGGAACATGGCGTCCGAAGCCCTGTACTGGAGACTATTTGTGTCTCCAGTACAGGGCTTCAGGTGCCATCTTCCCGTAGCCCTGCTATTCCATCAGCGCAGGAGACTGCGTGTAGTCTGAGGAAGACCTCGGGCGAGCTGTGTGCCAGAGGCCAGCCACGTGAGGGGACTTCTGTCAGGTGAGTAAATTTTTTTTTGCAGGTGTTATGCTGCCCACATTGCGTTATTTACTGCTGAAATGTTGCCCACATTGCGTTATTTACTGCTCAGATGTTGCCCACGTTGCGTTATTTACTGCTGAAATGTTGCACACATAGGGTTATTTACTGCTAAAATGTTGCCCAAATTGCGTTATTTACTGCTGAAATGTTGCACACATTGTGTTATTTACTGCTAAGAGGATTTGCATCATGGGTGTGCAGAAACTGTGTGATGCTATTTATTAGTATACCCAACGTAACCCCAAAGCAGAAAATATAGCCAACTATGACCATTAAATAATAAATGCAGCAACAGTTACCCCAGACACCAGAAAATAAATGCAATGTGGGCAACATGTCAGCAGAAAATAAATGCAATGTTGGTAACATTTCAGTAGAAAATCACGCAATCTGGACAACATTTTAGCAGAAAATAACGCAACGTGGGCAACATTTCAGCAGAAAAGAACGCAATGTGGTCCACATTTCAGCAGTAAATAAATGCAATGTGGGCAACATTTCTGTATATCTTGCGAAAAACCATTATGTTTTTTCAATAAGCAAAAATTCTGATGTGAAATGACTTTGGAGAATATTCAAGCTCATCCCTATGATAAACTGGAAAGAGGTTAGATGCTGTAACAGCAAAACCAACCATCCAATCAGTGAGTATGAGAACAGGAGAGCAGAGGAAGCACCATGCCACAGCCCAGCAGTGACAAAAGGAGGCCACACCTCTAGGATGATGTAATGTCCAACCTCCAGAAGATAGTGTTATTATTATTATTATTATTTATTGTATTTATAAAACGCCAACATCTTACGCAGCGCTGCACAATAGATAAATGGGTTAACATACAGGTAGAACATACGGAAACTCACAACAAAACAAGATCATGCAAATGATTTGATAACAATACAGTGTCATAGGTCAAGATAGAGACTGTTCGAGTCTATAAGAAGGGTGGTTGTGAGTAAGATTGCATAATCAAGCTGGATACATTAGGGAGGAGGGCCCTGCCAGAGGCTTACAATCTAAAGGGTGGGGTGGAGACAATAGGTGCGTCTTTTGAGAGGGGGTCTAACAGAACATATTATGATACTGGTGTAGGGGGGTATGCGAGCGTGAAGAGGTGAGTCTTGAGAGCTTGTTTGAAGGTATTAAAGGTGGGGGCGAGTCTGACGGCTGGTGGGAGAGAGTTCCAGAGAGTAGGGGCAGCCCTGGTGAAGTCCTGCAATCGTGCGTGTGACTGAGTTATGCGTGGTGCGACTAGGCGCAGGTCATTGGAGGATCGGAGGGGGCGGGCTGGTATGTGCCTGTGGACCAGATCAGAGATGTAGGTCGGGCAGGTCTTGTGCACTGATTTGTAGGCCAAGCACAGGATTTTGAAATTGATCCTAAAGCTGATGGGGAGCCAGTGTAGTGCTTTACAGAGCGGAGTTGTAGAGGCACTGCGGTGAGAAGAATGTATCAGTCTGGCTGCCGCATTCATTACCAATTTAAGTGGGTCAGTACGGTTAGAGGGGAGGCCAGATAAAAGAGAATTGCAGTAGTCTAGGCAGGAGATGACAAGGGCATGGATAAGGAGTTTAGTGGTGTCAAGTGACAGGTAGGAGCGGATCTTGGAGATGTTGCGGAGGTGGAAGTTGCAGGATCTGACAATACCTTGGATGTGGGCTGTAAAGGAAAGTTCAGAGTCCAGAGTAACGCCTAGACAGCGGGCTTGGGAGGTAGGGTGGATAGTAGTATTTTCAATAGTGACGTGCAGATCTGGGAGGGGTGCAGCTGTGCGGGGTGGGAATATTAGAAGCTCAGTCTTGTCCAAATTAAGCTTCAGGTACCTGGCAGCCATCCAGGAGGAAATGGATGTGAGGCAGGCAGAGACTTTGTCCATGGTAGAGGAGGAGAGATCTGGGGTGTGGAGATATATCTGGGTGTCGTCGGCATACAGGTGATAATTGAAACCCATGGAGGAGATGATTTTACCAATTGAGGCAGTATAGAGTGAGAACAGGAGTGGTCCTAGGACGGAACCTTGAGGAACACCAACTGAGAGGGGTGTAGGAGCGGATGAGGAGCCATTGAAAAATGTTGTGAAGGAGCGGTTGGAGAGGTAGGAGGAGATCCAGGCTAAGGCTAGGTCCTGAATGCCCATTAGCTGCAGGGAGTGGAGGAGGAGGGAGTGGTCGACAGTGTCAAATGCCGAGGAGAGGTCCAGGAGGAGCAGGATGGAGTATTTACCTTCGGCTTTGGCAAGGGCAAGGTCGTTAACCACTTTGGTGAGGGCTGTTTCTGTAGAATGGGCTGTGCGAAAACCAGACTGCAGGGGATCGAGAAGGGAGTTGGAGTTAAGGAAGTTGGTCAGGCGTTGGTGGGCCAGGCGTTCAAGAATTTTTGAGGCAAAAGGGAGGAGAGAGATTGGGCGGTAGTTGGATGGCAGAGCAGGGTCAAGTGAAGATTTCTTTAGCAGGGGAAGCACAGTGGCCTGTTTGAATATGGAGGGGAAGATGCCGGTGGAGAAGGAGAGGTTGAACAGATGGGTGAGGACAGGGGCCAGATCAGAAAAATGTGGGCGCAGAGAATCAGATGGGACCGGATCTAGGGGGCAGGAAGTGGCAGGTGAAGTTGCCAGCAGCTGGTTGACTTCCTCCACCGTGACAGAATTGAAGGAGGTAAGGGAGGAGAAAGAGGCAGGAGTCGGATGTGGTGGGGAGGCGGGGGCGATAGAGTGGAGGAGAGAAATATCCCTCCGGATGGTTGTAATTTTGTTGATAAAGTAGTTTGATAGGTCAGTGGCTGAGAGGGTGGAGGTTGGGGGGGGAGGTGTGGGGTTAAGTAGGGCATTGAAGGTGGCAAAAAGACGACGTGGGTTGGAGGCTTGGGTAGCGATCAAGTGAGTGAAGTATATCTGTTTACTATCAGCGAGGGCAGTATGGTATGTCTGCAACTTGGTCTTGTATCCCAGGAAATCATTGTTGTGGCGGGATTTCCTCCATTTGCGTTCTGCAGCTCGTGTCTCATTTTGTAGTTTTTTTGTGAGGGCAGTGTGCCAAGGTTGGGGGTTGGGGCGACTGTTGGTACGAAAGGTCAGGGGAGCGCATGGTCTAAGGCTGCGGAAAGGTTACTGTTGTATTGAGCTGCTGCTTCGTTGGGGCAGGTTAGGCTGGGGAGGGAGGAGGAGAGAGAGTGGAGGGGTGTGGCTAGTACATTGGGGTCAAGGTTGCGCAGATCTCTCTGCCAACGTCCAGTTTGGGGAGGGGGACAGGGGGTGCTGGATGGAGTGAGGGTGAAGGTGATGAGGTGGTGGTCGGAGATGGGGAATGGTGTAATGTCCAGGTTGGTAAGTGCGATGGCTTTGGAGAAAATTAGGTCCAAAGTATTACCAGCACTGTGGGTTGTGGCATTAGTATGCTGAGTGAGGCCAAGGGAGTTGGTGAGTGAGAGAAGCTGAGTGGCAGCAGAGGTGGTAGGCTCATCAATTGGAATGTTAAAGTCTCCGAGGATGATTGTTGGGAGGTCGGAGGACAGGATGTGTGGGAGCCAGGAGGCAAGGTTTTCTAGGAAGTGCGATATTGTACTGGAGGGGGGGCGGTATAGGACTGCAATAATGGCTGGGAGGGGATGGTAGAGGCGGATAACATGGGCCTCAAAGGAGGTAAAGTAAAGAGAAGGGGGAGGGGTAAGGACACGGAAGGTGCAGGATGGGGAGAGGAGTAGGCCCACCCCTCCCCCAGGCCTGTTATCTGGTCTTGGGGTATGGCTGAGGTGTAGACCCCCGTAGGATAGGGCTGCAGCTGCAGGCAGGTCAGAGGGGGTGAGCCAGGTCTCAGTAAGGGCAAGAAAGGTGAGGGTTTTTGAGATAAAGAGGTCATGGATAGTTGTAAGCTTGTTGCGGATAGATCTGGCATTCCAGAGAGCGCCAGATAGAGGGAGAGATTGTCTGAGTATGGGGCGGATGGGAATGAGATTGGTGCAAGAATGTTTGTGGGTATGGGGAGGGTGGGAGGTGCGGCGGGGAGAGGGGCTTGGTGGGTGAATTTGGTTGTGGTGGGTGAGGGGGGAAGTATGAGGAGGGGAACGGGGGGGCTGGGAGACCGGAGTGGGCCTGGGGTTAGGATGTGTGGTGAGCAGTGGACAAGGGACCAGGGGGAGGAGCAGATGGAGCCAGAACATGAGGCACCAATAGGACGGGTGATCAAGGGAAAGAGGAGGTATGAGGGGGGTACACATAACGATGTGTTGGGGATACATACTGTTGCACTGGGAGTGGTGGTGAAAATAGGTAGGGAGAATGGTGTAGCAGAGGTTGGAGGATATACTTGGTGGTGGGCTTACCTAGGGCAATGGAGCAGCGTTTAGTCATTTATCGGTGCAGTTTGTATGTATTTGGTGGGGTGGCTTGTAGGCTGTGCAGTTCAGAATCAAAGGCAGAGATGATCTAGTTAGACAGCAATAGTGTGCAGCAATACAAGTAAGTTACAACAAAGTAAATGTTACCTTGATGTGGTGCTTATTTCTGCTGAATTACTGGTAAATTCTGGTAAATTCGTTTTTGCCCTTAGAAAGCTGCCCTTAGAAAGCGAACCGACTTGTCGCGAACCGACAAGGCGTTTCTCCTTATATACACATAGCTATAGCATTAGCAATGTGTAATCAGGAAGGAAGGCCTAGTCAGCTGGCAGACAATATGCAAATTAAGTAATAGGGGTGGTCTTAATTCCTGCAACTTCAAACAGATCTGTATGTGATACAGGCTTGTGGACACCTGACCAGAACTGGAGAGCCAAGGAAGCACCATGCCATCTCCCAGCAGAGACAACAGGAGGCCACACCTCTAGGATGATGCAATGACCACCTCCAGAAGATAGTGGACACCTGACCAGAACAGGAGAGCGGAGGAAGCACCATGCCACCTCCCAGCAGAGACAACAGGAGGCCACACCTCTAGGATGATGCAATGTCCCACCTCCAGAGGATAGTGGACACCTGACCAGAACAGGAGAACTTATATGGCAGTCAGAAAAGGGTCAGCTGACCAAGCTGGTCAGCTGACATCCCTGCTTCGTTTTTATTGGTCCAGCACTTAGGGAGGGGCTGGAGAGTGTTTTGGGATATATACTACTGGCTGTTCAGTTGCTGGTTGTCTGGCGTTGCGATCACTATGTGGTAGCACTCAGACCTGAGTCAGATCCTAAAGTGTGCCGGGACCAGCTGGAGCTGTTATCCTACACTTAGCTAGATTCTGTTGATAGTCTAAAGTACTAGTTTAATTGTGATTATCTGTTATGACCTTTTGCTTGCCTGACTACTCTTTCGAACTTTGATCCTGCACTTTGCTATTCTGATACTCTGTTGCCGAACCCCGGCTCGCCCTAAGACTCCGCATCTGCCTCCTGATTCTGTACCTCGATATTTCTGATACCCTGTTGCCGAACCTTGCTTGTTTACTAGACCCCGCATCTGCCTTCTGAATCTGTACTGTATCTGTCTGTGTGGTTACGACCTGGTTTGTCCGACCTCGAGAACCGACCTTACTGAGTGTCACTCTCGGTTTGTCCTTCCTACTCTCAGCCTGACTCCTCTCTCCGGGAGAGTTCAGGTCTTCGGAAGGAATTTGTTCAGTACTCTTTACTGCTCTGAGGCCTTGTCCTCTAAGTATTACGGTTGCACCAAACACTCCTACTCTACTCAGGTGTCCAGAGGTTAGCTTATATATCTGATTATCGGTGATACTGCAGATCATCAATAATCTGGTATATATCTGTATTCCCAGTGATACTGCAGATCACCGGTAATCAGATCCTCTCTGTGTTACACCGATCGTTACAGTTACATAGTTATTTTGGTTGAAAAAAGACATACGTCCATCGAGTTCAACCAGTACAAAGTACAACTCCAGCCTGCTCCCTCACATATCCCTGTTGATCCAGAGGAAAGCGAAAAAAACCCTTACAAGGCATGGTCCAATTAGCCCCAAAAGGGAAAAATTCCTTCCCGACTCCAGATGGCAATCAGATAAAATCCCTGGATCAACATCATTAGGCATTATCTAGTAATTGTAGCCATGGATGTCTTTCAACGCAAGGAAAGCATCTAAGCCCCCTTTAAATGCAGGTATAGAGTTTGCCATAACGACTTCCTGTGGCAATGCATTCCACATCTTAATCACTCTTACTGTAAAGAACCCTTTCCTAAATAAATGGCTAAAACGTTTTTCCTCCATGCGCAGATCATGTCCTCTAGTCCTTTGAGAAGGCCTAGGGACAAAAAGCTCATCCGCCAAGCTATTATATTGCCCTCTGATGTATTTATACCTCCAAAAGATAGTGGACACCTGACCAGAACAGGAGAGAGGAGGAAGCACCATGCCACCTCCCAGCAGTGACAACAGGAGGCCACACCTCTAGGATGATGCAATGTCCCACCTCCAGAAGATAGTGGAAACCTTACCAGAACAGGAGAGCAGAGGAAGCACCATGCCACCTCCTAGCAGTGACAACAGGAGGCCACACCTCTAGGATGATGCAATGACACACCTCCAGAAGATAGTGGACACCTGACCAGAACAGGAGAGCGGAGGAAGCACCATGCCACCTCTCAGCAGTGACAACAGGAGGCCACACCTCTAGGATGATGCAATGACACACCTCCGGAAGATAGTGGACACCTGACCAGAACAGGAGAGTGGAGGCAGCACCATGCCACCTCTCAGCAGTGACAACAGGAGGCCACACCTCTAGGATGATGCAATGACACACTTCCAGAAGATAGTGGACACCTGACCAGAACAGGAGAGTGGTGGAAGCACCATGCCACCTCTCAGCAGTGACAACAGGAGGCCACACCTCTAGGATGATGCAATGACCCACCTCCAGAAGATAGTGGACACCTGACCAGAACAGGAGAGCGGAGGAAGCACCATGCCACCTCCTAGCAGTGACAACAGGAGGCCGCACCTCTAGGATGATGCAATGACACACCTCCAGAAGATAGTGGACACCTGACCAGAACAGGAGAGCGGAGGAAGCACCATGCCACCTCTCAGCAGTGACAACAGGAGGCCACACCTCTAGGATGATGCAATGACACACCTCCAGAAGATAGTGGACACCTGACCAGAACAGGAGAGCGGAAGAAGCACCATGCCACCTCTCAGCAGTGACAACAGGAGGCCACACCTCTAGGATGATGCAATGACACACCTCTGGATGATAGTGGACACCTGACCAGAACAGGAGAGTGGAGGCAGCACCATGCCACCTCTCAGCAGTGACAACAGGAGGCCACACCTCTAGGATGATGCAATGACACACTTCCAGAAGATAGTGGACACCTGCCCAGAACAGGAGAGTGGTGGAAGCACCATGCCACCTCTCAGCAGTGACAACAGGAGGCCACACCTCTAGGATGATGCAATGACCCACCTCCAGAAGATAGTGGACACCTGACCAGAACAGGAGAGCGGAGGAAGCACCATGCCACCTCCTAGCAGAGACAACAGGAGGCCGCACCTCTAGGATGATGCAATGACTCACCTCCAGAAGATAGTGGACACCTGACCAGAACAGGAGAGTGGAGGCAGCACCATGCCACCTCTCAGCAGTGACAACAGGAGGCCACACCTCTAGGATGATGCAATGACACACCTCCAGAAGATAGTGGACACCTGACCAGAACAGGAGAGTGGTGGAAGCACCATGCCACCTCTCAGCAGTGACAACAGGAGGCCACACCTCTAGGATGATGCAATGACCACCTCCAGAAGAAAGTGGACACCTGACCAGAACAGGAGAGCGGAGGAAGCACCGTGCCACCTCCTAGCAGAGACAACAGGAGGCCACACCTCTAGGATGATGCAATGACCACCTCCAGAGATAGTGGACACTTGACCAGAGGTCCAAGTGTAATGTTATCACTAGAACTTTAAGAGCTCAGGCTGGGAAAGTGGGAGGGGGGGAGAAGAAGGGGGGAAGGGAGTGTGTGTAATAGTGAGTGACTGAAAACTGGAGGTGCCCAGAAAATATAGGACAATTAAAAAACACTTGTCCATAGTAGAGTAGGAGACCCCTAGGATAGATCAAACAATGAGGTATGTACCAAAATGACTATTCAATAATAGTGGCTCTATAGGTGATGGTAAGTCGGCCCAACCTTAACAAAGTAGTCCTTCCATATTCATAAAAGAGTGTTTTTCATTAGGCACTTAAAAATGACAATGTGTTTTGCGGTGAGAACTACTTCCTCAGGTCGAGTACTGTGCCTCACTGGGAAGTCCTTTCAGTCATGGGTGTCTGTGTTTACAAGGCCGAGTAGGGAGAGCACTTTCCCACATGCGGATTGGAGGGCTTGCCTCTTACGCAAGCCAGCCTTGTGAGTATATCTGTTTTCTTTTCTACACCCCTACCTGGAAACCAATGATAATACACCAGATCGGGCTCCCATTGTCCCTATGTCTTTTTTATCTTCTCTATAAACCCCCAACAACCGTTCCATGAATGTTAACAGCTTCTTTGTCAAATAAACTGTTTAAAATGTATTGAACCGTTGTCGTCATTGAAGGTACAGATGCAGACACAGAACGTTTATATTGCCCTTTTCTCCTGGCGGACTCAAAGCGCTGAGCTGAGAAAGGGATAATTACATAGTACAATAAATCTCAGCATTAGCAAAACAGGAATAATGGACAGTAGGGGGGTAGCAGCGTATCAATACAGAACAAGGAAAATAAATCATATGGGACATAAAATTTAATAATAACATTTTCTATAGCGCTTTTCTGCCATAGGACTCAGGTTCAGTAGTTGGCAGTAGGATAAAGTATTCACACAACATAATTATATTTCTGCCAATGCCAAACTGAACTGGTGGGTTTTCAGTCTGTATTTAAACACGTCCGTCCAGAGATGGAGCTGTCCTGATCTGCTGAGGTAAGGAGTTCTATAACGTAGGAGCAGCATGACAGAAGGCTCTGGGACCAAAAGTTTCCAAGTGGACTCTGGGTATGACTAGATTATTAGAACTTGTGGATCTGAGAATGCGGGGATTGCTACGCAGCTGCAACATATCTTTCATGTATCCACGACGCAGATTATGTAGTGACTTAAATGTCAGTAGGCCGATCTTGAATAGGACCCTCCATTCTATAGGTAGCCAGTAGTGTTGGGCGAACATCTAGATGTTCGGGTTCGGGCCGAACAGGCCGAACATGGCCGCGATGTTCGGGTGTTCGACCCGAACTCCGAACATAATGGAAGTCAATGGGGACCCGAACTTTTGTGGTTTGTAAAGCCTCCTTACATGCTACATACCCCAAATTTACAGGGTATGTGCACCTTGGGAGTGGGTACAAGAGGAAAAATTTTTTTTGCAAAAAGAGCTTATAGTTTTTGAGAAAATTGATTGTAAAGTTTCAAAGGAAAAACTGTCTTTTAAATGTGGAAAATGTCATGTTTCTTTGCACAGGTAACATGCTTTTTTTCGCCATGCAGTCATAAATGTAATACAGAGAAGAGGTTCCACGAAAAGGGACCGGTAACGCTAACCCAGCAGCAGCAGCACACGTGATGGAACAGGAGCAGGCGCAGGAGGAGAAGGCCATGCTTTTTGAGACACAACAACCCAGGCCTTGCATGAGGACAAGAAGCGTGCGGATAGCATGCTTTTTACCGCCATGCAGTCATAAATGTAATAAAGATAAGAGGTTCAATAAACAGGGACCGGGCGACAACGCTAACCCAGCAGCAGCAGACGTGATGGAACAGGAGGAGGCGCAGGAGGAGAAGGCCACGCTTTCAGGTGCAACTCAGGCCTTGCAATGAGGACAAAAAAATGTGTGCGCAAAGCAATGCAATGAGTAGTTTTCAGAACACAATGGGCTATTCGGAGGAGCTATTCCCACCCCCACAATCTTCTACCTGTGAAAGGTCAATGGAACAGCCACAAATGTTGTGCCCGGATTCACAACCTTTTTCTGTGGAAAATGCACCTCGCACTGAAATGCAAGGCGAGGCCGAGGATGAACATGACGTCAACAACTCAACATGACGCAAAATGGGGGCGGAACAGAAAGCTGCTTTCAATGTTTTGAAGGCCTTAATTGCCTCCGGTGGCCAGTTAGATGCATCATTCATCACACCCAAATCCCAGAGCAATGTGTGCAGGAATTTGAATCGCAGGAGGTGTACCGAGATCATCTGGACAAGTGACAAGTGACCAAGTGACAAGTGACAAAGTGAAAAGTGACAAAGTGACCAGTGACAAAGTGACAAAGTGACAAAATGACAAAGTGACAAAATGACAAAGTGACAAGTGACAAGTGACAAAGTGACAAGTGACAAAGTGACAAGTGACAAAGTGACAAAATGACAAAATGACAAAGTGACAAAGTGACAAGTGACAAGTGACAAAGTGACAAGTGACAAAGTGACAAAATGACAAAGTGACAAAGTGACAAAGTGACCAGTGACAAAGTGACAACTGAGAGGTTGTTCTGGGGAGCTCCACTGCACTCAGTCGCATATGAGGAGAGGTCTCGTCGGGACTGCTGATCCTCCTCAGCTTGCTCAAAGCCTTGAGGGTTCCTGAAGATCCGCTGCTTGGAGTTCGCCGGGGTTCAGCTTGGTGTCGGGGTCGGCGGCGTCCTCCTCACTCCAACGTGGCAGATCTTCTGTTGAAGGAAAAAAAAAAAAACAATGTTAAAAGTCCCGTACCGCTTCTGAAGGACTCACCAATAGATGCTAGCGCACCATCGCTCGCTGGGTGATGTCCCTCCCTACGCGCTGGAATTCTACGCTGCACATGCTAGCACGCTTTTGCGCAGTGCCGAGGCGCATTCCAGCAGCAAGCTAGCTACCAAGCTTCTGTGGATCTGATTGGGCCACCATGTTGGATCTCTGCCAAGTCCTCCAAAATTTTGAGCAATCCACGTTGCGTGACTGAGCAGTGACAACTCTACAGTCAGCATTACAATACCACTGCTGTGTTTACTGAAGAAATCAATGTTGAAGATGGAAAACCGCTGGCATGATGCAAGTGGGGGATTCTGAAGATGAAAACGATCAGCGTGATGATACCAACATCAGGCAACCTGCCTCAGGAAACGCTGGTCCCAGCTATGACAAAGAACAGGACGAGGAACAGCTGGAGTTGGAGCAGGAATTGGATGCCCCCACTGCCGAGGGACAGAGCGGTGCACGTTGGACTTCCACAATTTAGCGGGAATGGACAGCAGAAGAGGAAGAAAGTGATGCTGGTGACGAATATGGTGCATCACAACAATCACAACGCTCACAAGAACATGAAGACAGAGGAGTCTGGCAGGACTCTCTGGCACACATGGCTCAATTCATGCTAGACTGCATTGAACGCGGCCCGCGCATTATTCACTATTCATTATTATTCATTATTCTGGAATCTGGACAACACCAATTACTGGGTTTATACCCAGTTTATACAAACACAATGTTAAAAAACTGATTGAAGAAAGTGTCAGACAGGTCAAAAATGGAACAATTCCAGCAGGCCCTTGAGGATGGAGACTTTAGAGAGGAGATTGACATCCTCCTCCTTCTCTAGCCAGTTGTACGCCGACAGACTGACTTCAGCAAACCCAGGAGGACCAGGAGGGCAGCAAAGAACACAAGCTGCTGCTAGTGCCGAAAAGGGAATGGTATTGGCAGTGTCCTTGGAGTGGGAACATTTTCTGACACCCATGCAGCAGCCCACAGAACAGCAATCGGGCAGTTCCACGTCCTCCAACACCAATCGCCTGGAGAAGATGGTCAAGGTCCAGGACTACATGTCAAATGGCGTAGCTGTGTTGAACAATCCATCTGCAGACAGACGGTGAGTGTGACAGGCAGCACAGAAGGACCATGGCAACTCACTCATAGTACCACAGTTTGATAGTGCTGCCCAAAAAATTATATGGATCCGTGGACCCGGGCACTGCGGGCAGTACTGGGAAGTGGGAACGCAGATTTTAGTACCTAAACACACGATACAACATGTTTTCCGGGGTCGGACTCTGAGGCACATACAGATGGTCCCGATCATCATCCTCATCATACAACTCTTCTCCTGAGTCTGACCCACCCACCACCTCTGCCACCCCAACATCCCCAGACACAGACCCCTCATCGTCCTCAACATTAACTTGGGATGCTGGCCTGAGCCAGACCTCCTCCTCCACATCAGGCCCCATCATCTCCTCAATGGAAGCCCTCATTAATCGCTCTGGCGACGGACCGATGGACACAACGTTCTGCTCCGGGGAGGGCTGCTGCTGACCACTGGCTGCTGGGGTGGATGTTATAGCTTGCGTGGGGCGTTGGCTGTTGCTGTTGTTGGGAGTGCTGCTCACAGCGGAGGTCTCTGGGGAACTCATGTTGAGCTCATATAGTGGTTGACGGTGAGTGGAGTATTACTGATCCCAGCAATATACACACTGACTGGCAGAGTACGCAATGCTATATAGTGTGGCTGAGCGGTGTACACAGAGTGGCAGTAAACACAATGCTATATAGTCTGGCTGAGCGAGCGGTGTACTACTGTTCCCAGCAGAATCAGAGTGTCAGTAAACAATGGTATATAGTCTGGCTGAGCGGTGTACACAGAGTGTCAGTAAACAATGGTATATAGTCTGGCTGAGCGGTGTACACAGAGTGTCAGTAAACAATGGTATATAGTCTGGCTGAGCGGTGTACACAGAGTGGCAGTAAACACAATGCTATATATAGCGTGGTTGAGCGAGGTGCACAGTGGCAGTACACACAATGTTATATAGTCAGGCTAAGCCGTGTACACAGAGTGTCAGAAAACACAATGCTATATATAGCGTGGCTGAGCGAGGTGCACAGTGGCAGTACACACAATGCTATATAGCCAGGCTAAGCCGTGTACACAGAGTGTCAGAAAACACAATGCTATATATAGCGTGGCTGAGCGAGGTACACAGTGGCAGTAAACAATATATAGTGTGGCTGAACGAGCGGTGTACCACTATTCCCAGCAGACACAGAACAGTACACAGAATGCTATATAGTGTGGCTGAACGAGCGGTGTACTACTGTTCCCAGCAGACACAGAACAGTACACAGAATGCTATATAGTGTGGCTGAACGAGCGGTGTACCACTGTTCCCAGCAGACACAGAACAGTACACAGAATGCTATATAGTGTGGCTGAACGAGCGGTGTACTACTGTTCCCAGCAGACACAGAACAGTACACAGAATGCTATATAGTGTGGCTGAACGAGCGGTGTACTACTGTTCCCAGCAGACACAGAACAGTACACAGAATGCTATATAGTGTGGCTGAACGAGCGGTGTACCACTATTCCCAGCAGACACAGAACAGTACACAGAATGCTATATAGTGTGGCTGAACGAGCGGTGTACTACTGTTCCCAGCAGACACAGAACAGTACACAGAATGCTATATAGTGTGGCTGAACGAGCGGTGTACCACTGTTCCCAGCAGACACAGAACAGTACACAGAATGCTATATAGTGTGGCTGAACGAGCGGTGTACTACTGTTCCCAGCAGACACAGAACAGTACACAGAATGCTATATAGTGTGGCTGAACGAGCGGTGTACTACTGTTCCCAGCAGACACAGAACAGTACACAGAATGCTATATAGTGTGGCTGAACGAGCGGTGTACTACTGTTCCCAGCAGACACAGAACAGTACACAGAATGCTATATAGTGTGGCTGAACGAGCGGTGTACCACTATTCCCAGCAGACACAGAACAGTACACAGAATGCTATATAGTGTGGCTGAACGAGCGGTGTACTACTGTTCCCAGCAGACACAGAACAGTACACAGAATGCTATATAGTGTGGCTGAACGAGCGGTGTACTACTGTTCCCAGCAGACACAGAACAGTACACAGAATGCTATATAGTGTGGCTGAACGAGCGGTGTACTACTGTTCCCAGCAGACACAGAACAGTACACAGAATGCTATATAGTGTGGCTGAACGAGCGGTGTACTACTGTTCCCAGCAGACACAGAACAGTACACAGAATGCTATATAGTGTGGCTGAACGAGCGGTGTACCACTATTCCCAGCAGACACAGAACAGTACACAGAATGCTATATAGTGTGGCTGAACGAGCGGTGTACCACTATTCCCAGCAGACACAGAACAGTACACAGAATGCTATATAGTGTGGCTGAACGAGCGGTGTACTACTGTTCCCAGCAGTGACACACAATGACTGGGGGGGACCCTGGCTAGCGTGGCTGGAGCGCGAACTACCCTGCCTGCCTACCCAAAGCTAAACCCACAGACAAATGGCGGAGATATGACGTGGTTCGGGTATTTATTTACCCGAACCACGTGACAGTTCGGCCAATCAGAGCGCGTTCGGGTCCGAACCACGTGACCCGTTCGGCCAATCACAGCGCTAGCCGGACGTTCGGGGAACGTTCGGCCATGCGCTCTTAGTTCGGCCATGTGGCCGAACGGTTTGGCCGAACACCATCAGGTGTTCGGCCGAACTCGAACATCACCCGAACAGGGTGATGTTCTGCAGAACCCGAACAGTGGCGAACACTGTTCGCCCAACACTAGTAGCCAGTGAAGGGAGTCCAGGACTGGTGTTATGTGGCAGTGACGGGGTTGGTTGGTTAGCAGTCTGGCAGCAGTATTCTGTATCAGCTGTAGGCGGTACAGAGGGAGGGGGGGGGGGGGGGGGGTGTGCAGAAAATTTACTTTTTAGTTTTAAAATTTGAACATTTCTATTTTGAAGAAATGACGGTACTGCAGTGGTGGGCCGAAATTTCACATGTGCAAAAATTTTGCATCAAAATTCGCAACTACGCATCATAATCGTAATGCAAAACTTCAGGGAAAATCGTAATTCATTTTGTATGTAATAGTAGTATTTCAAAATTTTGCGTAATTTTTCACTTAATTTTCACAAAATTTCGCATAGTTTTGTGCCAAATTTAGAGACTAATAACAACGCCTCCATACATGCTATTGACATCAACATTGCTACGTATGTGAAGCCGAATACTGGGTATAAGTCACAAAAATAATTTTTCAAAAAGACTTTGTAGTTTTTGAGAAACTCGATTTTAAAAATGCAAAAAAAAATGGTTTTTAAACTAACATTTGTCTAAGTTTGAAAAACATTTTTACTTGCATTTTTAAAGGGAACCAGAGACGCCGGACATATAAAAAGTAAAAAGAGTTTGGACATACCTGGGGCTTCTTCCAGCCCCATAAGCCTGGATCGCTCCCACGCCGCCATCCTCCGCTTCCTGGATCCGCCGGTACCCGGTCCCATCACTTCCGGTGGACGCGGCCAATTGTCCGCATCACAGGGGCTCCCTCCATACCCTTATGTGTGCGGCTGTGCAGTATGCAGCCGCACACGTAATGGTATGCTGGGGGCCCCGGTGATGCGGACAATTGGCCGCGTGCTGACACCGACTGGCCGAAACTACAGGACCCGGAACTGGCTGATACAGGAAATGGAGGACGGCGGCGTGGGAGCGATCCGTGCGTATGGGGCTGGAGGAAGCCCCAGGTATGTATAAAATCTTTATTCTGGCGTCTCTGGTTCCCTTTAAAATCGAGTTTCTCAAAAACTACAAGGTCTTTTTGCAAAATTCTTTTTTTGTTTTGTACCCACGGTTCTCCTTAACATATCTAGCAATTTTGGTGTCAATAGCATGTATGGGAGCTTTACTATTCACTGCTAAAGTTGGCAAGAAATTACATGAAATTTTGCGAAATTCAGTCATCACTAGACGGTAGACCAGAAAGGATGAGCACCCATTTCATTGTTTACTGACACGCCTACTGTGCACCATTAATGCTACACTAGAGTGGACTCCTGTGTCCCCTGGGTTTCCTCACCTCGGCTTTTCTCTACATAAAACGTGTGTAATTATCATTTCCTCTTACCTGTGCCCCCGGCTGTGCTGTATTGCCCCTCCAGCCCATAGATCACACCTATGGAGACCAGCAGATAAGACCACAGTGCAGCCATGGCGGCCGGACCCCCAGATGCCACCAGAGAGCTCAGCAATGTCGCCGTCTGTCTACCCCGTACATTAGATGAGAGGAAACGACTCACTGACTCTGCTGAACATATAAAACTAATGTTCTTCCTCTTCTGTGGTCACCACACAAGATCTGCACGAGTTTCTGAAACCAGGAAACCAGAAGACATGACTGAACCGTGTGTGGCCTACAGAGAGCATATCAAGCTGCTATCTGCTCACTGATCTCCTAGTTTCCATCTGATGAGAGTGACAAGCAGGGAGGAGGTGGCAATGCAGCAAGAGATGCACAGTGACTTGTATTAAGTATTGGTGTCAGGTAGGCAGAGGTTGACCTGATGGTACCGAGCTACAGAGGCTAAACCACCTACTAAGACACAGGTCACATGACTCCAACCTGCCAGATTTATTACAGGGTCATATGACTCCAACCTGCCAGATGTCTTACAGGGTCACATGACTCCAACCTGCCAGATGTCTTACAGGGTCACATGACTCCAACCTGCCAGATTTATCACAGGGTCACATGACTCCAACCTGCCAGATTTATTACAGAGTCACATGACTCCAACCTGCCAGATGTCTTACAGGGTCACATGACTCCAACCTGCCAGATGTCTTACAGGGTCACATGACTCCAACCTGCCAGATGTCTTACAGGGTCACATGACTCCAACCTGCCAGATTTATTACAGGGTCACATGACTCCAACCTGCCATATTTATTACAGGGTTACATGACTTCAACCTGCCAGATTTATTACAGGGTCACATGACTCCACCCTGCCATATTTATTACAGGGTCACATGACTCCAACCTGCCAGATTTATTACAGGGTCACATGACTCCAACCTGCCATATTTATTACAGGGTCACATGACTCCAACCTGCCAGATTTATTACAGGGTCACATGACTCCAACCTGCCAGATTTATTACAGGGTCACATGACTCCAACCTGCCAGATGTCTTACAGGGTCACATGACTCCAACCTGCCAGATTTATTACAGGGTCACATGACTTCAGCCTGCCAGATTTATTACAGGGTCACATGACTCCAACCTGCCATATTTATTACAGGGTCACATGACTCCAACCTGCCATATTTATTACAGGGTCACATGACTTCAACCTGCCAGATGAAGGTGGAGGCATAATGAAAGCTATACATCCGTGTGACAGCTTTCGGAGGTAATAATTCTGCCAAATGACAAGGCACCCTGTGACTCCACCATGCACCCACCCATTTCCTGTTAAAGAAGGACTCCTCCCAATGCCATATGATTGGTGAGGGTGAAAGTACACTGGAGGCATGTTAATAGCTGTACCTACATATGACTGCCATTGGGGGGCAAAGCTTCCATCACGTCTGCCGTGCCAAGACACCTCATAACTCCGCCATGCACCCGTCCATGTCCAGAAGGACTCCACTCCTTCCTCCCAGCAATCAGACGGGTCTGCAGAAATCTCAGACATCCCTCCAGTGTTACTCAGAGAAGATGCCGGAAGAGCAGTGAGGAGAAAATACGGCCTTTTCCTTTTTCCAGGATCTTCCCAAAGGAGCATACTGACAAAAAATATCCAGGCACGAGAAAACACATTCTTCAGGAAAGTCCTCATCACCATGAGAATGTGTAGCTCACAAAAACTCATTATAGGTGAAAATGGAGATTTCAATGCAAAGTGATTTGAGCTCAGCTGTATAGAAGAGTAGGACAGAGGGAGTTGGGCAACAGAGACATAGAGAAGGTCCGCAGGCTGGTGGGAATCAGACTCATACCTCCACGCATCTCCATCTATGAAACGTGCTGGAAAGATGACTTGCACACCCTCATATGGAACTGGGCAGAATACTGCTTTAAGGGAAACTTGAAGTGGGGTAAAAATGTTGAGTTTTGCATACTGTACCTGGGACCAACCCCCCCCCTCCCCGCCCACCACCACCACCACCACCATAGCCCTTCAGGCCACGCGGTGTCCTCTGTGTCCTCTCTGTTGTGCCGCTGTTCCCCTCAGAAAGATCGACTAGGCTAGTCATGGTTCCACTGTGCATGCGCCGTCCCAGTCGTGCTCCTCCTCCATCCCGCTCCCACGGCTGGTAGCATTCTGCCTGAGTACAGTTATTAGTCTTTACAAGCTGTGCATGTACAGAATGCTCCCAGTGACAGGAGCACAATTAAGAGGCGTGCAGCCAGGACGGCACATGCGCAGTAGCCCACGACTAGACTAGTTAGTGATCTTTCCAAGGGAGACAGCAGAAACACGAAGGGGACCCCCAAGACACTGAGGAGGGGCCTAAAAGATGGGGAGTTGGCTTAAGGTAAGTAACCTCCCCTTTAATTGACCTGTACCTGGTTTGGAACCACGTGCAGTTAAAACTACACTGCACTCTTATTTCAATAATATCTTTTTTAATGCTGCCCAATCTCAAGCACGAAACGTAATAACGCATCTCAGCAGTTTCATTTGCTCCTGACCTCCTTGTCACTGTGAGCCAATCACAGTAACCAGGAAGTGTAAAAAGAAAAAAGCCTCCCCCCCCCCCCCCCCCCACAGTCCCCATAATTAATTATTGAAAATTTTTACTTTTGGCTGTAATGATCCGCTCAGCTGGCTGCACAGGCAGACAGCTGTTTGACCATTCCTTGAGTCTGTGGGGTGCAGGTCTCTGGATAAGAGACCTGTCTTTGCTTTGCAAGCTTCAGATCTGCTCTGAGGAATTTGCATATACTGATTATGCAAATTGCCTAGTCGCCTCCCTTGAAGGCTTGCAGCATAAATACCATGTGATCCCACAATCCTTTGCTGGTCATGATGGTTTGTTTCCTGCAACACTCCCAGAGTGTCAGCCTTGCTATTGTTTGCTAAGGATATTTTAGAGTATTCCTGGGGACTGCGTTAGGCATCCCTCTAGTACAGTCAGGTTGTATCATTTGTATTGGCTGTGCTGTCTTCTGTTGTCTTTGTGTTTGCACTGTCGCCAGCGGTAGGCAATAGTGAATCGTTTGGTCCTGTGCCTGGATCACACTTGCCCTAGCGTTAGCGGCAGTGGATCTCTCTAGTCTATGTCTTGGAGTTTTACCGTAGCGGCGGTTGCTACTGGTTACTCCTTCTGTCTGTTTTGCCGTTTGGACCGCACTCGCTCTAGCGGAAAGAGCAGTGGATCCTGCTAAGGCCTATTTCTGTACTTGGATCACACTTGCTCTGGTGGAAAAGAGCAGTGGATCCTGCTCACTCTATTTCTGTACTTGGATCACACTTGCTCTGGTGGAAAAGAGCAGTTGATCCTGCTAGCTTTGTTTCTCTATTTGGTTCACACTTGCTCTGGTGGAAAAGAGCAGTGGATCCAGCTAGCTCTGTTTCTGTACTTGGTTCACACTCGCTCTGGCGGTAAAAGCAGTGGATCTTTCCTGTCCTGTCCCTGAACCCGGATCGCACTCGCTCTGGCGGAAGAGCAGTGGATCTTATCTGACCTATACCTGTTTTCCGTTGGTCTGTCTTGTCTGATACGAACGCTTATGGTAAGGCTCGGGTGAAGTAACCGTTAAGCAAGCGTTCGCGTTCTCTATTTCGTGTTTGTGTGTCGTTGGTTAGTTAGGGTGGCGTGCTTGTCTCTGTTCTGATCAGTCTTGTGTCGCTGTTGACAATCGCCATTACTGGCGATTGCTTTCCCACTGGGTCTTCACGTGTGTGTGTTCATCGTCGCTGGGTGGCGGCTAGATTGGTGGACACACATACATCCTGTCTCTGTGCTCTCTCTCTTTAAGAGCTATCTTGCCCTGCATTGTTGCAATTCGGACAATTCCCATCTGGCATTTGTGGCAGTGCAGAGGCTTTATTCCTCTGCACTCCACAGCTCCATCTGCCGGTGGGAATTTCCCTCTACTAGTGCTTTGCACCAAAGCTGGGTTCTCTCCTTTAATACATTTGTGGAGGACTTCCGCCGTGTCAGCGCACATCTTGTACGCTGACCACGGAGATAATTCCACAATTGTTACATTGGCTAAGAGGCAGGCTTGCTGGGATGCTCATTCCCATCACCCTCCCATGTTCTCCTCTTAAGGGGAGTGAATGAGGCCGGAAAGAGAGGGGAATGGGCGGGTGATGGGAGGGAACATGGCAGTGAGCTTGCCTCTTCCTGTCTGACGAGGGGAAGAATGGACAACACACAGAGGTATGTGGATCCAGCATGAACGTACCTCTGTGTTTCCTGCAGGTAGCCTTGCCTAGGGTCAGGTGTGGTTTAAATTGAAATCCAAGGATCAAGACATTAGAATTTCTCCATCCAAAAGGTAATACCACATAGGATTTATAACAGTTCAGTGAAAGAAGAATTGGTTGGTCCATAGTGTTTGGCAGCCAGTGAAGGAAGGGCTGCCAATCTTGTGTGAGGAGACCCTGGCGGTGGAAGCTTACTAATTCCATACCCAGAGGTCACCAGGTGATGCAGAAGTTCAAGAAATTGACATAAAAGCTGTTCATCCAATAAATGAAGATCCCTTCAGGCATATAGTCCTTTCGGTTCCCTAGTGCTCAGTTTGAGGATCCAGTACTTCTGAGTAATAATTTGCTGTAAATATCACACACGCCCTGAGTAAGCTATGAGTAAAGACATACTTGTATGCAACGTGTCAGAATTCTACCCCAATTTGTACCTGCTACTTTAATAAAGTCGATGTTGTGATGATATATTGTGGTGATGATGATATGTACGGTAATATGCAGAACATAGCAGCCATGTTGTATCTTGTGGAAGCCATATTTTTCACTTTCCATCTGCTGTGTATCTTTCAGAGTAAGTCTGCTCAAAGCCAGCTAGCTTCAGGGTAATTGGACACCGGGATGCTAACGTGAGTTCCTTATGTAATTAGATCATGACCCCTCTTTTGTCCTGCATCCTGCATAGGTGTTGCATTGCTTTGAACTTTGTATTCATGTAAACAGCTACCTGTTGGCCAAAATACAATCCGACTAATTGAGTCCGCAAGTTCAAAGTGGGACAGGAAAAGCCTTGGAATTTACATATGACAGCCAGGAAGAAATCTTTTGATGTGTGTGTTAAGATACAATTTTACCTGTGGTAAAACCTGTGAAGTTTGCATATCACAGAAAGGATATGACAAACTGAATAATCGGGGAATTAAATTATGTCTGGAAATTTAATTAAAACTAGTTCCCCCCTTCCAAGCGGGCTTGCAGCCTCAAGGCAAATCCCCCAGCATAAAAGGCAGGGGCAGATACCTAAAATCAGTCCGCTCCTGACGGTAGCTGAAGCTAGGTGGACTCCTGATCCAATCAGAACTGTGTCCGTCGCCATTCCTCTGTCATGTACGTAAAAATATAAATATTTCTGAACTACAACTTTCAGGTTGTACTTTGAAAATAGCAGAATATGCTGACGACTTATTATTTTATATTACCAACCCTGTCGTCTCCCTACTGAATCTCCTAGCTGAATTTAATAGATTTGGAACCTATTCCCTTTTTAAAATAAACCTTGACAAATGTGAAGCCCTAAATATCACTGTCACACAAGAAACTCAACAGGCCTTGGCAACTAAATTTTCCTCCAGATGGAATAAAGACTTCATTACATACTTGGGTACTAAGATTACAGCTAATACAGCCACTGTATTCCAAACCAACTTTCCCCCTTTAGTTGATACTCTAGTGGCTGACCTCAAAAAGTGGGATAAACCACACTTCTCCTGGCTAGGGCGCATAGCTATTATAAAAATGAATATTATGCCTTGCCTCTTATACTTCTTCCAGACTCTCCCAATCCATATTCCTACTTCATTTCTTAAGAGAACCCAGATGCTATTTAATAGATACATCTGGCGTGGCCGACCACCCAGATTACACAGACAAATTCTGTACAAGCCTATGCATGCTGGTGGGTTGGCTATTCCAGAGGTCCTACATTATTCTTATGCCGCTGCTCTAACGAGGGTAGTCGATTGGCACAGACACTCGGAAGTGAAACAATGGGTTAACATAGAACAATCACTCACTCAATGCCCCCTTACTAACCTGCTCTGGTCGTCTAGGCATCCTAAGCAGACCTGGTCTGAGTCTCATTTGGTGACTAGTACCCTAAGAGTGTTGTCTAAAGCACGTCATACTCAGGGCCTCTCCCCATGGCCCACGCCTCTGGTCCCGGCATTGGGAAACCCAGAACTGGAACAAGGATGTTCACATAACTACCCCTCGCTGCTGGCGAGCCATTGGCACATGCAAAGCAAAGGAGTTCTGCCAACAATCAGGATGGCTCATGCTTAATGCTCTAAGGGCCAGATTTCCCGGTGCCGGGCTTGACTGGTGGGGATATATTCAAATCAGGCAATTTCTACAACATGTGGGAATAGCTCCTAATACAATTAGAGGCTCCACAGAGTTTGAATCCCGATGCCAAACCACTGGACCAATGCGTAAAACCCTATCAATCATATATGACTTGCTCTCAGACCAAACAGTTGACTCTATCACCTACTTTTGTGCCTGGGAGAGAGAGCTTGGGGTGTCCTTCTCTACGGCACAGAGATCCAAAATGTGCATCTACGCACACAAAACTTCAACTGCCTCTCGCATTCAAGAAATGAATTACAAAATACTGACAAGGTGGTACCTAACACCGTTGTAATGATCCCAAATCTATCCAGATAGGGACTCTAATTGCTGGAGATGCAACTGCACTACAGGCTCCCTCCTACACATACTGTGGGAATGCCCCCTTTTAGCTTCCTTCTGGCAGACAGTGGAGAAATTAATTAAAGAAACAACTAATAGGGAAACGCCATTTACACCCCAATTTTATCTCCTTAATGTAAACGATTGGAGAATGAAATCATATACTGGCTCAGTGGTGAGGCATATCCTAAACGCAGCTAGAACTCTGATTGTAAGGAACTGGGGAACTAGCAGGATACCCATAGTATCAGATCTAATCAAGGAATTAGACTTGGTATACGATCTTGAGAACACTGTATATTCTATCCAGGGAAGGTCTGAAAAATGTAACAAAATATGGAGAATCTGGTTGTTATATAGGTACTCTGATGATCTCAAACAAATACTTACAGTGGAACACTAGACAATGTGTAATTAACAACACATTACATTGATCAACTATACTTACCATCCCTTGCCTGATATCTGTGTATACTTAGACTGAACCTCTAGACCCATAGTTCTTGGTTAATGTTAATGTTTACTTCGACTTTATAAGAAAAACTATTTTTGGTCAACTTATGGCATTTTATAATAGCTACCCATCACTTGGAAATAATTCATAACCAACCTTTTAGTCAAATGGACATTTGCTACTGTTGGCATATGTAGACGAGACTTAATGTCATCATGTCCCTTTATGCAATGTTTGACTTTCAAGTCTACAGGAACGGATACTACTATACTATCATATTTAATGCCAAGATGTACCTGACTGTCTGATACTGTCATCTATATTGCTGTGTCCAAATAGCAATTTGTATTTGTATTGTCTACCTTGATATTTCCAAATTGTTTACCTGTTGGCTAAAATAAAGTATTTGAAAAAAAAAAGAACTGTGTCCGTCCACAAAACCGAGTCCAAGGTTCTTCTATCGTGATCCCTGTTTATTTTGGTAAGCAAATATCCTTGTGTGTACCTTTGTAACCTTTATTTTGTAATTTTTACTTTGTTTTTGTAAATCTTTGTATATATTATTTTCTGCATTGTTCCACTTTTTCTGGAATATTAAATCGTTATTTAATAAGTTTGACTTTTGCTGTACTAAACTAACGCTCATAGCCTAGAAGGAGAGACTGCAGTGTAGCTTGCATTACAAGTTCCGTGCCTGATTGTGCCTTGCTACTGTACGATTGTACTGTGTGTGGCGTTCCCGTATTCGGCCTAAAGCGCAAAGCTGACCAGAATACGGAAACATGGATTGCGTGCAGATCACTCGACAGCAGAGTAGAGGTGTCTAGCGGCAGCTAGTGGTGGCAGTGAGAAGTGTTCTGAGGGGTCACAGCCTTGTGGTAGCTCGACTAAGGATGCTTCCCCTCTCGATCTGGTCAAACCCGCAGTCGGAAACCGTATCTGCAGGCTTGCTGCGGGGTCGGTTCCTAACAGATGTGGTCATTTATCCACCATGCCACCCCATTACTATGCATTTTACCAGCACAAAATATGATGACTCAAGTCATATCTGTGTCACATTACGAAGTAACGCAATGCCCAGGAGCTCAATGGGTTTGTACTGGATCCAGATCTTAGTGGTGTTCCCAGATCCAGATCTTATGTGATGTTCCCAGATCCCAAATCCTATGCGATGTTCCCAGATCTCAGATGCAGATCTTATGTGATGTTCCCAGATCCCAGATCTTATGTGATGTTCCCAGATCCCAGATGCAGATCTTATGTGATGTTCCCAGATCCCAGATCTTATGTGATGTTCCCAGATCCCAGATCTTATGTGATGTTCCCAGATGTCAGATCTTATGTAGAGTTGGGCCGAACGGTTCGCCTGCGAACGGTTCCATGCGAACTTCAGTGGTTCGCGTTCGCGTCCCGCAGGCGAACCTTTGCGGAAGTTCGGTTCGCCCCATAATGCACATGGAGGGTCAACTTTGACCCTCTACATCACAGTCAGCAGGCCCAGTGTAGCCAATTAGGCTACACTAGCCCCTGGAGCCCCACCCCCCCCTTATATAAGGCAGGCAGCGGCGGCCATTACGGTCACTCGTGTGCTGCCTGCGTTAGTGAGAGTAGGGCGAGCTGCTGCAGACTGTATCTCAGGGAAAGATTAGTTAGGCTTAACTTGTTCCTGTCTGGCTGCATACCTGTTCTGTGAACCCACCACTGCATCCCTGTGCTGTGAACCCACCACTGCATACCTGTGCTGTGAACCCACCACTGCATACCTGTGCTGTGAACCCACCACTGCATACCTGTTCAGTGAACCCACCACTGCATACCTGTGCTGTGAACCCACCACTGCATACCTGTTCAGTGAACCTGCCACTGCATACCTGTTCTGTTCAGTGGACCCGCCACTGTATACCTGTTCATTGAACCCACCACTGCATACCTGTGCTGTGAACCCACCACTGCATACCTGTTCTGTTCAGTGGACCCGCCACTGTATACCGGAACGGGTAAAAAAGGGCGCACAGGGATAGTGGACAAAAAGGGCGCCGCCATAGACTGCAATGCAAAATATCGGCTATTCGGCGCCCGACAGGAAAAAAGGGCGCACGAGAAATAGCGGTTACAGGGATCGTGTTAACAAAGGTTTTCGTTTACAGGATAAAGTTTATAACAAATATCGTTTACAAGTTCGTTTAAACTTTGTATTATACTTATTTTTTCGTTTGTAAATTTCGCTTATATGGGTTTTAACTAGTTTTTTCGTTTTAAAAATGCGCTTATAAAACTATAACAACTAAAATTTCGTTTACACTTCTTTTATCATTTAAAATTCGTTTTCATATGTATAATGTTTAAATAACGTTTCTAAAGCTGATTGTATTAGAAATACATCGCTTATGGTATTAACTTTGTTTTTACACTTCTAATGCGTTGATTATAGTTACTAAAATATCGCTTTAAATATTACTGTTATTTTAAGATTTCTACGTGATTTTAAGGCTAGTTATTCTATTACAAATTACTGTTATTTTAAGATTTCTACGTGATTTTAGGCTAGTTATTCTATTACAAATATATAAATTATTTTATTCATGTTATTTGGAGTGAAGTATTTTAAGGATTAAATATATTATTGTTTATATGTGTTTAGTGTGTTTTGTGCAGTGGGGATGGTTAGGTTTAGGCATTACTAGGGGGTCTAGGGGTTAGGGATAGGTACAGGGAGGGTTAGGACCAGGGTGGTGGTTAGTTTTAGGCACTACCAGGGGGGTTTTAGGTTTAGGCACCAGAAGGGGAGTCTTAGGTTTAGGCACTAACAGGGGGGTCTTAGGTTTAGGCACCAACAGGGGGGTCTTAGGTTTAGGCACCAACAGGGGAGTCTTAGGTTTAGGCACCAACAGGGGGGTCTTAGGTTTAGGCACCAACAGGGGGGTCTTAGGTTTAGGCACCAACAGGGGGGTCTTAGGTTTAGGCACCAACAGGGGGGTCTTAGGTTTAGGCACCAACAGGGGGGTCTTAGGTTTAGGCACCAACAGGGGGGTCTTAGGTTTAGGCACCAACAGGGGGGTCTTAGGTTTAGGCACCAACAGGGGGGTCTAGGGGTTAGGGATAGGTACAGGGAGGGCTCTGTATGAGAGTAAGGTAAGGTATAGTTATAGTACAATATATGTAATATATACAATTTATTACATTATGTGGATTTACACAAAGGGGGGTCTAGGTGTGAGGGATAGGGATAAGGAGAGATATCTGTGACCCTAAAGTTAGGTATAATTGTAGTAAAATACCTGTAAAACCTACCATTCTAGTACTATGCTTAATACAAGTGTAAATATCGGTTTTTCTATAGACGCTATTTGACGTTTCATTTCAGAATTCGTTTACTGTTATAGACGGTATTTTGCCATTTCATTTCCGTTTATTTTACGTATTTAGCACTAAATTATCGTTTATAAACTCTTAAACGAAAAATACGGTTTTGCATTCAAACTTCTAATTTCGCCTACACCCCGCGCCCTTTTTTCCAGGCGCCCTTTTTTGATATACGCCTGTATACCTGTTCAGTGAACCCGCCACTGCATACCTGTTGTGTTCAGTGAACCTGCCACTGCATACCTGTTCTGTGAACCCGCCACTGTATACCTGTTCTGTTTAGTGAACCCGCCACTGTATACCTGTTCTGTTTAGTGAACCCGCCACTGCATACCTCTTCTGTTCAGTGGACCCGCCACTGTATACCTGTTCAGTGAACCCGCCACTGCATACCTGTTGTGTTCAGTGAACCTGCCACTGCATACCTGTTCTGTGAACCCGCCACTGTATACCTGTTCTGTTTAGTGAACCCGCCACTGTATACCTGTTCTGTTTAGTGAACCCGCCACTGTATACCTGTTCAGTGAACCCGCCACTGCATACCTGTTCTGTTCAGTGGACCCGCCACTGTATACCTGTTTAGTGAACCCGCCACTGCATACCTGTTGTGTTCAGTGAACCTTCCACTGCATACCTGTTCTGTGAACCCGCCACTGTATACCTGTTCTGTTTAGTGAACCCGCCACTGTATACCTGTTCTGTTTAGTGAACCCGCCACTGCATACCTGTTCTGTTCAGTGGACCCGCCACTGTATACCTGTTCAGTGAACCCGCCACTGCATACCTGTTCTGTTCAGTGGACCCGCCACTGTATACCTGTTCAGTGAACCCGCCACTGCATACCTGTTGTGTTCAGTGAACCTGCCACTGCATACCTGTTCTGTGAACCCGCCACTGTATACCTGTTCTGTTTAGTGAACCCGCCACTGTATACCTGTTCTGTTTAGTGAACCCGCCACTGCATACCTGTTCTGTTCAGTGGACCCGCCACTGTATACCTGTTCAGTGAACCCGCCACTGCATACCTGTTCTGTTCAGTGGACCCGCCACTGTATACCTGTTCAGTGAACCCGCCACTGCATACCTGTTGTGTTCAGTGAACCTGCCACTGCATACCTGTTCTGTGAACCCGCCACTGTATACCTGTTCTGTTTAGTGAACCCGCCACTGTATACCTGTTCTGTTTAGTGAACCCGCCACTGTATACCTGTTCAGTGAACCCGCCACTGCATACCTGTTCTGTTCAGTGGACCCGCCACTGTATACCTGTTCAGTGAACCCGCCACTGCATACCTGTTGTGTTCAGTGAACCTGCCACTGCATACCTGTTCTGTGAACCCGCCACTGTATACCTGTTCTGTTTAGTGAACCCGCCACTGTATACCTGTTCTGTTTAGTGAACCCGCCACTGCATACCTGTTCTGTTCAGTGGACCCGCCACTGTATACCTGTTCAGTGAACCCGCCACTGCATACCTGTTCTGTTCAGTGGACCCGCCACTGTATACCTGTTTAGTGAACCCGCCACTGCATACCTGTTGTGTTCAGTGAACCTGCCACTGCATACCTGTTCTGTGAACCCGCCACTGTATACCTGTTCTGTTTAGTGAACCCGCCACTGTATACCTGTTCTGTTTAGTGAACCCGCCACTGCATACCTGTTCTGTTCAGTGGACCCGCCACTGTATACCTGTTCAGTGAACCCGCCCCTGCATACCTGTTCTGTTCAGTGGACCCGCCACTGTATACCTGTTCAGTGAACCCGCCACTGCATACCTGTTGTGTTCAGTGAACCTGCCACTGCATACCTGTTCTGTGAACCCGCCACTGTATACCTGTTCTGTTTAGTGAACCCGCCACTGTATACCTGTTCTGTTTAGTGAACCCGCCACTGTATACCTGTTCAGTGAACCCGCCACTGCATACCTGTTCTGTTCAGTGGACCTGCCACTGTATACCTGTTCAGTGAACCCACCACTGCATACCTGTTGTGTTCAGTGAACCTGCCACTGCATACCTGTTCTGTGAACCAGCCACTGTATACCTGTTCTGTTTAGTGAACCCGCCACTGTATACCTGTTCAGTGAACCCGCCACTGTATACCTGTTCTGTTTAGTGAACCCACCGCATCAGTGCGCATACCTGTGCAGTTAAGTGAACCCACCTACCTACGTGAGTGCACGCAGTGTGATATACCACTCCGTGCATACCCGATATGGACAAAACAGGTAGAGGAAGAGGTAGTGCCAGAGCCAGAGGAAGGCCACCCGGCAGGTCTGCGCGAGGTCGTGTAAATGTAATTTCGTGTGGACCTGGCCCACAGTACAGTGCTCGGAAGAAGGCACGTCCCATCACCTCCCAAGATTGTCAGGACGTGGTTGAGTATTTAGCGGCACAGAACACCTCATCTTGCTCAGCCACCAGCGCTACTACTAGCACCACTTCCGCTGCATTTGACACTTCGCAAGAATTATTTAGTGTTGAAATCACTGATGCACAGCCATTGTTGTTACAGCCAGATGAATTTTCACCAGCTCATATATTTGAGTTACCCGGCAACACTATGGATGTAACGTGTAAGGAGGATGAAGGACCTACTGATGGTGCATGTTTGGATTTGTCTGAGGCAAGCGAAGCTGGGCAGGATGATTACGATGATGACGATGATAGGGATCCTCTGTATGTTCCCAATAGAGGAGATGAAGAGGGGGACAGTTCAGAGGGGGAGTCAGAGAGTAGTAGGAGGAGAGAAGTTGCTGAAAGAAGCTGGGGCAGCTCTTCGTCAGAAACAGCTGGTGGCAGAGTCCGGCACCATGTATCGCCACCTATGTACAGCCAGCCAACTTGCCCTTCAGCATCAGCTGCTGAGGTCCCCATAGTGCTCAGGGTGGCTCAGCGGTGTGGAAATTTTTTCATGTGTGTGCCTTAGATCGGAGCAAAGCCATCTGTTCGCTCTGCCAACAAAAATTGAGCCGTGGAAAGGCCAACACTCACGTAGGGACAAGTGCCTTACGAAGGCACCTGGAGAAAAGGCACAAACAGCAATGGGATGGCCACCTGAGCAAAAGCAGCAGCAGCACACAAAAGCAAAGCCACCCTCCTTCTCCTCTTCCTCCTCCATCAGGTGCATTATCTGCTTCTGCCGCTTTCTCCCTTCCACCTTCACAGGCACCCTCCTCCACTCCGCCTCTGCCCTTGAGCGGTTCCTGCTCCTCTGCCCACAGCAGCAGTCAGGTGTCCGTGAAGGAAATGTTTGAGCGGAAGAAGCCAATTTCGGCCAGTCACCCCCTTGCCCGGCGTCTGACAGCTGGCGTGGCGGAACTGTTAGCTCGGCAGCTGTTACCATACCGGCTGGTGGACTCTGAGGCCTTCCGTAAATTTGTGGCCATCGGAACACCGCAGTGGAAGATGCCAGGCCGCACTTATTTTTCGAGAAAGGCCATACCCCAACTGCACCGTGAAGTTGAGAGGCAAGTGGTGTCATCTCTTGCGAAGAGCGTTGGGTCAAGGGTACACCTGACCACGGATGCCTGGTCTGCCAAGCACGGGCAGGGCCGCTACATTACCTACACAGCCCATTGGGTGAACCTGGTGGTGAACGATGGCAAGCAGGGCGCAGCGGACCAAATTGTGACACCTCCACGGCTTGCAGGCAGGCCTCCTGCCACCTCCTCTCCTCCTGCTACATGCTCTTCGCTGTCCTCCTCCTCCTTGGCTGAGTGGCAGTTCTCCTCTCCAGCTACACAGCCCCAGCTCCGCAGGGCCTATGCTGCATGCCAGGTAAGACGGTGTCACGCCGTCTTAGACATGTCTTGTCTCAAAGCGGAGAGTCACACTGGAGCAGCTCTCCTGGCTGCTCTTAAGAAACAGGTGGATGAGTGGCTGACCCCGCACCACCTGGAGATAGGCAACGTGGTGTGCGACAACGGCAGCAATCTGCTTGCCGCTTTGCATATGGGGAAGCTGACACACATACCCTGCATGGCACATGTCATGAATCTAGTGGTTCAAAGATTTGTGGCAAAGTACCCTGGCTTAGCGAATGTCCTGAAGCAGGCCAGGAAGTTCTGTGGGCATTTGAGGCGGTCTTACACAGCCATGGCATGCTTTGCGGAAATTCAGCGCAAAAACAACATGCCGGTGAGACGCCTCATTTGCGATAGCCCGACTCGCTGGAACTCGACCCTGCTCATGTTCTCCCGCCTGCTAGAACAGAAGAAAGCCGTGACCCACTACCTCTACAACTTCAGTAGAATGAAACAGTCTGGGAAGATGGGGATGTTCTGGCCCGACAACTGGACACTGATGGAAAATGCATGCAGGCTCATGCGGCCGTTTGAGGAGGTGACCAACCTGGTGAGCCGCAGTGAGGGCACCATCAGCGACTTAATTCCCTACGCTTACTTCTTGGAGCGTGCTGTGTGTAGAGTGGCGGATGAAGCTGTGAATGAGCGTGACCAGAAACCGTTACGGCAGGAACAGGCATGGGACCAATTTTCATCAGACCCAGCTGTTTCCTCAACACCTGCGGCAGCACAGAGGGGGGAGGAGGAGGAGGAAGAAGAGAAGTCGTGTGCAGAAGACGAGTCAGACTCAGAGGATGATGAGCAAGGTGTTTCTTTGGGGGAGGAGGAGGAGGAGGAGGAGGAGGAGGGGACAGCGGCAGGAGAACAACCTCAGCAGGCATCGCAAGGGGCTTGTGCTGCTCAACCTTCCCGTGGTATTGTTCGCGGCTGGGGGGAGGAGGTTGACTTACCTGACGTCACTGAGGAAGAGCAAGAGGAGATGGAGGGTACTGGATCCGACTTTGTGCAGATGTCGTCTTTTATGCTGTCCTGCCTGTTGAGGGACCCCCGTATAAAAAACCTCAAGGGGAATGACCTGTACTGGGTGGCCACACTACTAGACCCTCGGTACAGGCACAAAGTGGCGGACCTGTTACCAACTCACTGGAAGGTGGAAAGGATGCAGCACATGCAGAACCAGCTGTCAACTATGCTTTACAATGCCTTTAAGGGTAATGTGACGGCACAACGCCAGCAAGGTACCACTGCCACTAATCCTCCTCCCGTGTCCACGCAGTCAAAGACATGACGCTCCAGCGATCTCATGGTGATGTCGGACATGCGGACGTTCTTTAGTCCAACGCCTCGCCGTAGCCCTTCCGGATCCACCCTCCACCAACGCCTGGAACGGCAGGTAGCCGACTACCTGGCCTTAAGTGTGGATGTAGACACTGCTGTGAACAGCGATGAGGAACCCTTGAACTACTGGGTGCGCAGGCTTGACCTGTGGCCAGAGCTGTCCCAATTTGCCATCCAACTTCTCTCCTGCCCTGCCGCAAGCGTCCTGTCAGAAAGGACCTTCAGCGCAGCTGGAGGCATTGTCACAGAGAAGAGAAGTCGCCTAAGTCACAAAAGTGTTAAGTACCTCACCTTTATCAAAATGAATGAGGCATGGATCCCGGAGGGCTGCTGCCTGCCCCAAGACTAAGTCAGTCCCCGCATACACAGCATCTCTGCCTGCACGCCGTGTGACTGGCTGCCTGGCCTGCCCCAAGAAGACTAAGTCGCTCCCAGTCCCTCCACACAGCATGTCTGCCTGCAGGCCGCTTGACTACCTTCTCTGCCACCACCAACAGGGTCCGGGACTCCAGGCGGATTGCTGAATTTTTTAGGCCGCTGCGTAATAATTTTTCTGGTGCGTGTACATGACTGCCTAATTTTTCTGGCTGCACTGCGGGCAACTGCAACAACAAAAGAAAAGGCATGTACATGCGCCCATTCCCCTTCGTGATCATTACCTTGCCGTGGTGAAGGGGCTTGCGTATCACAATGAAGCAATGACCGGCGCCTAGATGAGTGTCTCGGGGGGCACACAAAAGATAATAAGGTCGTTGCTTCATTGTGGTCAGACCAAATTTGATCAGCTGGACAGTCACTGTTCTGTCATTCAGCTACATCAGCCAGGCGACCATATGGGCTGTAAAGCCACCAAAACCTGCACTCTCGCCATGGTGCGCACCAGTCCAGCACGGCCGTCACTACACAAACAGCTGTTTGCGGTGCGTTACACGGTGAGTTTGGTGTGTCAGTGTGAAGCAGTACCTTAATTACACTACCTGATTGATGTATACACATGCAAGATGTTTGAAAGCACTTTAGGCCTGTCATTTAGCATTCAATGTGATTTCTGCCCTTAAAACGCTGCTTTGCGTCAAATCCAGATTTTTCCCCGGGACTTTTGGCATGTATCCCACTCCGCCATGCCCCCCTCCAGGTGTTAGACCCCTTGAAACATCTTTTCCATCACTTTTGTGGCCAGCATATTTTTTTTTTTTTTCAAAGTTCGCATCCCCATTGAAGTCTATTGCGGTTCGCGAACTTTAACGCGAACCGAACCTTCCGCGGAAGTTCGCGAACCAGGTTCGCGAACCTAAAATCGGAGGTTCGGCCCAACTCTAATCTTATGTGATGTTCCCAGATCCCAGATCTTATGTGATGTTCCCAGATGGCAGATCTTATGTGATGTTCCCAGATCTCAGATCTTATGTGATGTTCCCAGATGTCAGATCTTATGTGATGTTCCCAAACCTCAGATCTTATGTGATGTTCCCTGATCTCAGACAAGCATGAACTCTACAATATCTGTGGCTGCCAGAACTGAAGACAACAGGAGGAACTTCTCTGCTGAGTTACGCGAAAGGTTTTTTTTTTTTTGTCGCTGGTTCTTACAGTAAATAATGTAAACATATCTCCACACTTGAGAGAGTTCCTCTTTCTATAGATGTGCTAAGTGTGAGGAAGGCTTGGAGGGTCACCAGATGTCAGAATACTGGAGGCTGCTAAACACTTCTGCTTAATGTATTCCGCTTTTCTCCACGACCACTCATCCTCATAGAAAATATAAACTTTTCCTTATTTGTTCTGAAAGCTTTTATGAAATGAAACCTCTGGCTTGCTTAAAGTGTAAGTGAACTCACACCTGTACTAATACGCATATAGATCTGTAGCAAGAGCTTGGACACGGGGCTGGGGAATATCTGTGTGCATTTTGTTTTATGTATACTTGCCTGCATCTACAAAGTTCCACCACACTATCCTACGCTCTGATGCTGCAGGACCGGCAGGCTCAAGAGAGCCACTGGGCACCACCCCCTCCCACATGTGGCCTTGCTTTGGGCCCAGCCCCTATAGTCACAAGACGTTGGATCAGTGCAAAAGGCAATGCAGATGCCTTTGTCAGTCCATGTGTGGCGAGCATGACACACGCACTTATCCTAACCCAACTGTGAGAATCTGCTCAGCTGCCTGTGCAGACAGGCAGCGTTTTGATCACTGTTCACGTCTGCATTCTGCAGGTCTCTTTAAGAGAGACATTTTGTCAGTTCTGCAGCTTGCTCCTGAGGAATTTGCATGCATTCGTTATGCAAATACCCTACCTGCCTCCTGTGATGACTGACAATATAAAGGTTGGGATTACCCACAGTCCTTTGCTGGTCATTCCTTCAGGGTTTGTAGTTTACACTCCTTGTGAGTGTCAGCCATGCTACTTCTCGTTGAAGATTAGTTTAGAGTAATTCGTGGGACTGCGCTAGGCAGATTCCCTAGTTTAGTTAGGATTGTATTATTTGTATTGCCTGTTCTGTCTGTCTGTGGGGTGCTAACCAGAGCAGCGGTTGCTACTGGTAGGCCCTTCTGTTCTGTCTTCTGGGATCGCGCTAGCCACTTTTCGCTAGCGCTGTGGATCCTTCTGTTCTGTCTCCTGGGATCGCGCTAGCCACTTTTCGCTAGCGCTGTGGATCCTTCTGTTCTGTCTCCTGGGATCGCGCTAGCCACTTTTCGCTAGCGCTGTGGATCCTTCTGTTCTGTCTCCTGGGATCGCGCTAGCCACTTTTCGCTAGCGCTGTGGATCCTTCTGTTCTGTCTCCTGGGATCGCGCTAGCCACTTTTCGCTAGCGCTGTGGATCCTTCTGTTCTGCTACTCTGTCTTCCTGTATCGCACTAACCGCTAGCGCTAGCGGCTGTGGATCTTTCTGATCTGTGTTTCTGCTTGGATCACACTTGCTCTGACGGAAGAGTGGTGGATCCTTTCTGCCCAGTTCCTGTTTCACGTGTGTCTGTCTTGTCTGATTCGAACGCTTGCTGTAGGCTCGGTGAGGTAACCGTTAAGCAAGTGCTCGCGTTCTCTGTTTCGTGTTTGTCTGTCTTTGGTTAGTTAGGCGTGCTTGTCTCTGTTGTGCGTAACACGCGGAGACCGCGCACGAACGCGTGCACTGTTGCAAATGAGTGCGGTGTTCGCGTTCAGCTAGCTTTGTTATTTTCTTTATCTTTCTCATTGTATGATTTTCTGCGCCTTTGCTACCCTTGTGCTCTGTCCTGCTCAGTCTTGTGTCGCTGTTGGCAATCGCCATTCTTGCGATTGCGTTTCCTGCTTCGTTTCCGCCGTTGTGTGTTCGCCGTCGCTGGGTGGCGATTAATTTGGTGGGCACACATTTGGTTCTAACCCTTTGCTCTGTTCCCTGTGGGCTATCCAGCCCTGCCTGATTGTACCTTGTCCCGAATCTGTACAATTCCCATTTGGCATCTGTGGCTGTGCAGTGGCTGTGTTCGCCTGCACTCCACAGCGCCATCTGCCGGTGGGAATTGCCCTCTGCGGGTGCATAGCACCTAGCTTGGGTGTCCGCAATAATACGCTTGTGAAGGAAATCCGCCGCGTCAGCGCACGTCTGGTGCGCTGACCACGGAGACGATTCCACAATCGTTACAGAATGACCAGTCAAACCAAAATTCCCAGGGCAGAGGGAACCTTTGATTTGCTTCAGATGTCATTGCCTGAGACAAAAGCGTATGTGGATCCTATCATAGGTAGGATCGCACACTATATAAAAGCAGTTAAAAAATCGGTGCTCGTCCCTGATCCCCACCCATATGGGGATTATCTCGATACCGGGTTATTTGAACCGCCATTTGCCTCATGGGAAATTGGGGCCTTGGTGGAGGAATTTGATTTGGATTGGAAGGCCTTTTGCGATTTTTATATCGCAAAAAGCGAGGATATCCTGAATGATTGTCTCGACTCTATGTACCTTTTGATCGATTCTGATGAATGTGATGAGTGTGATATGGATCTGGTGATTTATGTGTGGCAGACTATTTTGGACGAATTGCACACACACCAACCAATTATTTCCAATAAAGAGACACCATTGTCACATGATTATTCCTGTCGTTCTGGGGTAAAGCAAGTGAGTTTGGACACTGTGCGACCTGAAATGAATGGGTGTGCCTCGTTTGTGGACACCTGTGTGAATTCTGATGAAGTTTCTTCTGTTTGTTTGGAGGTTGAATCTGTGCGATCTGATGCCTGTTTCTCAGATGTTCCTGCCGATTGTGATCGGCGTGAGTGTGTCAGTTTTGTCAATGATATGTGGGATCCCTTGTCTTGTAAAAACAGATTTTTTTCTCCCAGTACTACTTTAAGATCCTCCATCTATGATCTTGCTATGGGGAAAATTCCCAAACTATGCAGTTTCAAGAGTAAGGGTAATGTGATTAATAAAGTTTCTCATGTTGTTGTCACAACTCCTTCTTCTAATATTGTTCAGTATGTATGCTCAGACCTAGTCAGGTGTGAATGGGAGCCCCCGTTCCAGAAAAAGCAGCTCGAATCGCTGGTGTACGAATTGGAGAACAATTCAAAGTCGTTTTGTGAGTACTACATTGCCAGAAGTGAGTCTGTCTTGAGAGCATGTATAAGTTCTGCTTCTGCCTTAAGAAAAGGAAAGGGGTGTGAATTTGACTTTGTGAGTCCGCTGATTTGTATGTGGAAAATGATTCTGAATGAACAACGTGTACTTCATTCAGTTTATGTTTGTAAAAGCACATTGTCAGCTGGCGTTTCTGAGATCCAGCAATTCAGCCTGGAGATCTCTGAATCCCTGTCTTCGAAATGTCCACTTTCGCAATCGACTGCGATCTTGGATTCACAAATTTCGCGTTCTGACTCCTCACATTCGACATTGTTAGCCGAGTCCAAGAGTGAGACAGCGCCTTGGGTTTGCGAACCTTATACTGAAGCACCTTTGCTCTGTCCAGAGAAGATGTCTCTGAGCCTGCCCTGTATCATGAATAAAGACATTATGTCCACTCGCATTGACATTTGCGAGTCTGATTCTGAAGAAAGTATTGACTCTCCACCCTGTACTCTGGATGAGTCAATATTGCCTTGTACAATATCTCCTGCAGTGTCCCTAGAGGCTCGTCTAGGTATTGCTGCTATTTCCACCTGTTTTTCTGCAGTTTTGGAATTGCAAGCTAGTTTGACTGCTACGCAGAATTCTGGGTGCAGTGAGATTAAAGTTAGGGAGTCAGTGTGTGGTCCAGTGAATATGCCTGTACATTCCCTTCATGTTTATGAAATTCAATCTCAGTTTATGGTGGAACCTTCCTTGGGACATCTGCCCTGTCCACAAGATAAAGTTCCAGTTTTGCCCTGTAACATGGATAGTTCAGAATCCTTCCTAGAAAACTTGAAAAATGATGTTCCTGAGGTTTTGTTCGATGTTCTGGAGGTCTCTGAGTTCCTCCCAAAGGGTGCAGAACTTGTAGGAGATGTCTCCTGCCCCCCAGGTCCTTCTGAGGTGTTACCCTCTTCCGTAGGCATTGTTGCCTTGCTGGCTACCTTTTCAGCTCTGATGGAGCTTCACTCATATGTAGTCAATGATGATATTGTCACAGAAATTTCTGAATTTGTATCCGAGTCTTCTTTTGAAAGTCCAGTGCCTGTGACCTCCACTCATGATGATTCTCTGCCCGGTACTGGTTTTGGTCTTGTCGTGCCGGACTCTGAGGTTGGCAGTTCCCCGACATGTCCTGAGGTTTCTCCTGTGCTGGTGTACCCCAGTGTGCTCTGTGACCCAGAAAGCCCAAGTGTGCCTCGGTTACCAGCGTACTCAGATGCTTCTTCAGTGGAGACATGCTCTGATATGGCCTGCCTGCTTGCATGCCCAGAAGTGGTCCCTGAAAGTCTTGATCTTGGTGGGTGTCCTCGTAATTCTGAACCCGGAATTGTCATTGGTTCCATGGGGGTTCTTGGTAATTCTCCATGTGAGCCTGGTGATTGTTCTGCTCTCTTGGGATCTCTGTGGAGCTTCAAAAGGTTCTGGGAGATTCCGGGAGAAATTTTGCTTGGTACCCTGGATAAGATCAACGGTGGCTTTTGTGTTGTAAGGGACACTTCGAACAGGTATTGTGGCAGGTTTGGTATTTTAGGACGCTCCTTGAAAGGTGGTGGGTATTGTCTGGAGGGTGTCGATGGCTTCTTCTCTGGCGTTCACAGTCCTGATGGGTAGTACTGGTAGTACTGATGGGCATGTTTCGGTGGCTTCTGTTTCCGATGAGGTCGGTTTCGGGTGGACTGACTCTGGAATTGGACCTTGTCGGGCTGCCCCGACCTTCATGAGTCTCCTGTTAGAGTGGTTTGGAGATATCAGTTTTGAGGGTCGTCTGGAATTCGACCCTAGAAGGGGGGGTACTGTGAGAATCTGCTCAGCTGCCTGTGCAGACAGGCAGCGTTTTGATCACTGTTAACGTCTGCATTCTGCAGGTCTCTTTAAGAGAGACATTTTGTCAGTTCTGCAGCTTGCTCCTGAGGAATTTGCATGCATTCGTTATGCAAATCCCCTACCTGCCTCCTGTGATGACTGGCAATATAAAGGTTGGGATTACCCACAGTCCTTTGCTGGTCATTCCTTCAGGGTTTGTAGTTTGCACTCCTTGTGAGTGTCAGCCATGCTACTTCTCGTTGAAGATTAGTTTAGAGTAATTCGTGGGACTGCGCTAGGCAGATTCCCTAGTTTAGTTAGGATTGTATTATTTGTATTGCCTGTTCTGTCTGTCTGTGGGGTGCTAACCAGAGCAGCGGTTGCTACTGGTAGGCCCTTCTGTTCTGTCTCCTGGGATCGCGCTAGCCACTTTTCGCTAGCGCTGTGGATCCTTCTGTTCTGTCTCCTGGGATCGCGCTAGCCACTTTTCGCTAGCGCTGTGGATCCTTCTGTTCTGTCTCCTGGGATCGCGCTAGCCACTTTTCGCTAGCGCTGTGGATCCTTCTGTTCTGTCTCCTGGGATCGCGCTAGCCACTTTTCGCTAGCGCTGTGGATCCTTCTGTTCTGTCTCCTGGGATCGCGCTAGCCACTTTTCGCTAGCGCTGTGGATCCTTCTGTTCTGCTACTCTGTCTTCCTGTATCGCACTAACCGCTAGCGGTAGCGGCTGTGGATCTTTCTGATCTGTGTTTCTGCTTGGATCACACTTGCTCTGACGGAAGAGCGGTGGATCCTTTCTGCCCAGTTCCTGTTTCACGTGTGTCTGTCTTGTCTGATTCGAACGCTTGCTGTAGGCTCGGTGAGGTAACCGTTAAGCAAGCGCTCGCGTTCTCTGTTTCGTGTTTGTCTGTCTTTGGTTAGTTAGGCGTGCTTGTCTCTGTTGTGCGTAACATGCGGAGACCGCGCACGAACGCGTGCACTGTTGCGAATGAGTGCGGTGTTCGCGTTCAGCTAGCTTTGTTATTTTCTTTATCTTTCTCTTTGTATGATTTTCTGTGCCTTTGCTACCCTTTGCTCTGTCCTGCTCAGTCTTGTGTCGCTGTTGGCAATCGCTATTCTTGCGATTGCGTTTCCTGCTTCGTTTCCGCCGTTGTGTGTTTGCCGTCGCTGGGTGGCGATTAATTTGGTGGGCACACATTTGGTTCTATCCCTTTGCTCTGTTCCCTGTGGGCTATCCAGCCCTGCCTGATTGTACCGTGTCCCGGATCTGTACAATTCCCATTTGGCATCTGTGGCTGTGCAGCGGCTGTGTTCGCCTGCACTCCTCAGCGCCATCTGCCGGTGGGAATTGCCCTCTGCGGGTGCATAGCACCTAGCCTGGGTGTCCGCAATAATACGCTTGTGGAGGAAATCCGCCGCGTCAGCGCACGTCTGGTGCGCTGACCACGGAGACGATTCCACAATCGTTACACCAACTAATACTCTTCACCCTGCCTGCGTGATGGCTGCCTGCCTCAGTACTGGTGCAGTGGCCAAGCAATTATGTCAGCAGGAGGCCTGACCAATCAAAATGTCTTCCTTTCACCCACAAAGCAATAAGAAACCCTTCCTATCATCCAGAAACCAGTAAGGATACCCCCCTCCCCCCTTTCATCTTTGTGAGCGGTAGGATGAGGCAAGGCATAGCTCTGGGTTGGATGCTCTCTTGTAGGCCCAGAGTTGTGGTTCTCTATGGGATACAGGAGAGGATTTAGATTATAGCAATGGTACTTGATGAGATTTTGTTGGTGGAGAACTTCTTTTTGGCCTGGTGTTTCCACAGTCCTATCAGTGGCTGAGTTATTATTGTCGGTTGTAGGTTTCGGTGTTATGGTCTTTGACAAGGGGTTGTGTCTATGGGTTATGGTCTAGGGAATGTGCCTGATATCTGTCCCCCCTTCACCCATTTTACATGCATGGTGGGTCAGGGCGCCCGGAAATGTTGGCATCAGAAATAGCCTCCAGTAGATTAAAATATCAGTAAAGCTAATGGGGTAATTTATTTCAGCAGATAAAAAACAGTGACACTTACAATCAGCGTGGTCGGATGCAAAGCGGGAGGGTGGGCGCCAGGTCTATGTCCCCCTGCGCAGGGGGACATAGACCTGGCGCCCACCCTCCCGCTTTGCATCCGACCACGCTGATTGTAAGTGTCACTGTTTTTTATCTGCTGAAATAAATTACCCCATTAGCAGTGCTGGCTTCTCTCTATCTCTCCATTCAACATCTACATGTCTATAACTATCAGCCCGTGCACGCTCCGAAAGGGGATTTAATTGTTACAATCATATGCTGATTATGGTCAAGTCCAGACCCTTGCTGTTATCCTAAAGAGTGCTGAAGATTCATCTGCTCTTTACTTCCACTAAAATATCAGTAAACCTAACCCTACCCTCACAAAGAGCCCACCTATGCATAACCCCCCCCCCCTGCCTAACCCTAAACACTGAGGTCTAACCTTAAAAGACCCCCATCAATGCATAACACCCCCCCCCCCTATCAATGCCTAACCCCTCCCCACACACACAGATGCCTTGCCGTAACATGACAGGAGGAGTTACTATGGGCTCCTATGATGGCGGTCAAACTTCTGAGGCACCAGCTTCCCTAGGTAGGCCCTCTGCTCCAGGGACCCAGGCTTACTCGCACCCTCAGCATTTTCCATTGCTACATCTCTGGTAGGTGAGATAAAGAAAGGTCAGTGGCCTCCAAGAACCCTCAGAACATAATGTCAGCACGTTTCATTGCCAGAACAGCACAAGAAGCATGGCGTCCTCAGAACATCTGTACCACAGGTACTCGTAGTCTCCAGGAACCCGCAGAACATGATGTCGGCACAATGTTTCATTGCCAGAACAGCACAAGAAGCGGGGTGTCCTCAGGGCGTCTGTACCGTAGGTACTCGTAGTCTCCAGGAACCCTCAGAACAGGATGTCGGTACAACGTTTCATTGCCTGAACAGCACAAGAAGCGGGCGTCCTCCGGGCATCTGTACCACAGGTACTGGTGACCTCCAGGAACCCTCAGAACAGGATGTCGGCACAACGTTTCATTGCCAGAACAGCACAAGAAGCGGGCGTCCTCAGGACGTCTGTACCACAGGTTCTGGTGACCTCCAGGAACCCTCAGAACAGGATGTCGGCACAACGTTTCATTGCCAGAACAGCACAAGAAGCGGGCGTCCTCCGGGCATCTGTACCACAGGTTCTGGTGACCTCCAGGAACCATGAGAACAGGATGTTGGCACAATGTTTCATTGCCAAAACAGCACAAGAAGCGGGGTGTCCTCCGGGCGTCCATACCGCAGGTACTCCTGAATTATCCGCAGTAACAACAGTGCTGCTAGCAGAAGACTTGGCTACATCTCCATGATGGTTGCCCTACAAGTGATCGCTCTGGTTTGAGGCCCAGTGAATTGTGGGGCTGCCTGGTGAATGTGGCTCCACAGACATCCCTTTAATCCTTCAGCAGCCAATTTATTAAGGGGCTTGCAAGTGCTCCAGGCCAAATTTTTTTAGCACTTTTTTAAATCATTTCTAATTTGTTACATTTGCTTGCTACTAAATAGTACTGCTGTAATGTGTATTTATGGCAACTTGTCACTAGGGGGCAGTGTGAGGCAATAATAGAGGACCTCTGCTTTCAGTTTCTGTATTTTCTGTTAGCAGGGAGAGATCAAAGCATTCCAAGATATTTACAGCACATGGAGTTCTACTCACTGAGGCCAAAAGCAATGCACTTATCTCACACAGGATAACTCTACTGATGCTGCTAATGGATTAAGATTTCTAAACTCAAACTACAACTCTAGAAGCCGTGCTGCTTGTACTCTCTGGGCTCCCAATCTTTAGGCAGTATACACACATCCAATTGTGATTAGCCATTGTTTGGTGTTTTACCACCTCCACAGAGTATGTCAGCATACCTACACAATCTGTCCCTACTATTCACAATCTCACGGCCCTCATTCTGCATGGAGGGGGTATACAAGGCCATGCAGCTTGGATTGAATACACATTTCGCAGATTGTGATTGGCCCAATCTCAAGTCACACACGAGGGTAAGGCTGGGTGCACACATAACGTCACATGAAAAGCTGTTTTATGTCATCATGTTTTATGTTAATGTTGTGTGCGTTTTTTGTGCGGTTTCGCATAAGCATTTTTTTTTTACTGCAGATGCGTTTTTCAAGCATTTTTCAATGCGTCTGTGGTTCGCATATAAAATACGCTTATGCATTTGCATGCGTTTTATATTTGCCTTTTATGCAAATCACTAGGAAGACAACAGGAAGCAGAAATTCATCATAAAACAATTTTTGTTTAACCAAAAACGCATATAAAACGCATGGAGAATGCATACCATTGCGTTTTCATTGACTTTCATTATGTGTGTTTTTGAAGAATATGCAACAAATCCAGCGTTTTTGAGAACGCACGCATCAAAAACGCATGTGTTTTTGATATGCGTTTTTAATTACCTCCCATAGACTTTCATTAGCGGAAAAAACGCAGCATTTTCCACAACGCTAGCGTTTCTGCTATGTGTGCGCCTTGCCTGAGCGTCATTCCACCTTGTCGTTGTGATTTCCCCCAGGCATAGACCTGCATTTTTGTTGTTTTTGTATTTTCAATTCTCTATCTTTTAATTTGTTGCCAGCAGTTTTGCAATCTTTATTTGCGTTCATGTGAATTATCGTGTGCGATTTTTCCATGAATATAAATTAATTTACATAAAAGTGTATCCAATTAATTAAAATTGCACATGATCTTTCATACAAAGTGTTTTTTGTTTTTTGGGGGTTTTTTTGCATTCTCTTTGACTTGCGTTGAAGCATAAATTGCACATCGCACACGAAAACAAGCAGACCTGTCGTCTGAACATTCAGAGCAGGAAAATGCAGCTTGTGTACAAACGCATGGAAGATTGCACTGCCGTTGGAATATGCTAGATGTGTGGCAAATATGATTTTGGAGAAAAATACCAAACACGTGGACTCTAAACAGTGTCTGAAAGGTTAGAATCTCTTTGCCCAACACTATTCAGTGCTATTGCCATCTAGTGGCCATTTATTATATTGTTATTGTTATTGTTATTATTTCTTTAACCACTTTACCCCCGCGCGTACGTATTTCTCCGCCCCTTTTTCCATCCTTTAACCCCCAGGGACGGAGAAATCCGTACTTTCCGCGTTCCCGACGCTGCCCGCGCTCCCGCTCGTAAACACGCCGCCCGCCGCTAGTAAACACGCCGCCGCCCGCTCGCCCGGAGATCAATGAACGGGAAAATCCATTCCTGTTCGTTGATCTAAGCCCCGCAATGATCCGCTGCTCTCCCATGGGCAGCGCGATCATTGTGAAAAGATACACACTTACCCAGCCTCCTTATTCTTCCTCCAAGCTTCCGGAAGGACGCTTGGAGGTCGCATGAAAACAAAAAGTTACTGTGGCCATCTTGTGGCCAAATAGTAAACTACACCCTACACATTTTTCACATACAAATAAATGACTTTTACACAAAAAATTAACTCATTACCTCCCACACTCCCCATTTTTTTTTTTTTTTTGTAATTAAAAAAAAAATTAAAAATTTACAATTAAAAAAAATACATAAATAGTTACCTTAGGGACTGAACTTTTTAAATATTTATGTCAAGAGGGTATAACACTGTTACTTTATAAACTATGGGCTTGTAATTAGGGATGGACGCAAAACTGAAAAAAATGCACCTTTATTTCCAAATAAAATATTGGCGCCAAACATTGTGATAGGGACATAATTTAAATGGTTTTATAACCGGGACAAAAGGGCAAATAAATTTCATGGGTTTTAATTACAGTAGCATGCATTATTTAAAAACTATAATGGCCGAAAACTGAAAAATAATTAATTTTTTTCCCACATTTTTCCTATTTTCCCATTAAAACACATTTAGAATAAAATAATTCTTGGCATAATGTCCCACCTAAAGAAAGCCTAATTGGTGGCGGAAAAAACAAGATATAGTTCATTTAATTGCGATAAGTAATGATAAAGTTATAGACGAATGAATGGAAGGAGCGCTGAAAGGTGAAAATTGCTCTGGTGCTCAGGGGGTAAAACCCCTCGGTGGTGAAGTGGTTAAAGGACACCCGAAGTGAAAATAAACTAATGAAATAAACTATTGCATCTATCTTCCGTCTCCTAAAAATTACTTTTTGAGATATTCCAGTTTTATTTTATGTTTAAATCTGCTTTTTAAGTTTTAACTGTTTTATTGTTTTTGCTCCATGGCACATCCATTGAAGTATGCCAGAGCTGAAATCTATGAACTATTGACCTTTTTATCTCTTTCCTGCCTTTTAGAAGCCATTTTCTGCTAGGAAAGTGTTTTATAGTTGTAATTTCTTATCAGTGAGGGTCACACTGTAGTCACTTCCTGTCTGAGTCAGGACTGAGTCAGCCACTTCTATACCTGATATTTAACTCTTTCAGGCAGAGAAAGAAAAAAAAGGAACACAGCCTAGTTATTTGTGTGCTCGGCACTGTACATACACATGTCTATCTCATCATGTCACTTCGGGTATCCTTTAAAGCGGGAGTGTCACCATAAAAATCAAATTTCAACAGCAACTGGTCTGAGTGTATTAAGTGATAAAGATGCTAATCCTGCATTCAAAACTTGCAAAACTGTTTCTGCTGTTATGTTTTGTAGTTATCACATACTTTAGGAGCACTGGCCCTAGTGCCAAACAGTGCCAAAGAGTTGAATGCTGGGAGTTCTTTTTATCTATAATATATTCCTCCTCTTCTATTTATTCCCCTGCCTAGCTGCTTATCAGAAACACCCTCTGATCACTTGTGTTTACAAGCAAGGCTGAGGTGACTCAGTGATTGGATGTGTACATAAAAAAGACAGTGCAGTTGTTAGTATACACCTCAGTGGGAGTGTCTGAAGACTCTGGGAGGAGGGCAGCTAATGAATACACAATGAGCAAGAGAAGGGAGGGAGGAAAACAAGAGTCAGGGAGGATATGATTGCAGCATTAGCTTGGCAAGATGGCCACTGCCTAGAATAGGTTTTTTCAGCTTTTCCTTTATAAAATTCACAGGAATCATTACGTGGATAGCACAATACATCTGTTATGCAAGTAGAAGTAGTATTTATCTAATAGAAATAAAATCCTGCGCTTTAGCAAATTAGCATAAATTGATTGATTTTTAATCTTATTAATAAACACAGCTAAAAATAGATATAATCATACAAATGCCATCGTATATCTTACTGCTCAATACACCAAACCCGATATCCTGATTGAGGAGACCTGTGCAGTTTAAGCCCGCCTTACTTAGCAAGCGGCCGTGTGCACATGGCCTAATCAATAACCTGATCGATGGTAAAGTGTGTATGAGCCCAATAAAAAACATCAAACATACATACGTTCTAAAATAAAACTCAAATGCATATAAAAATTCCTATAAAATTGCCTGGAGGATCTCCTGTAATAAAAAAAGCATCTATGAAGCTTGACTTATATACCAAGATTTTTGTGCAAATGTCACAGTTCCAAAAATGATTTCTATTAATTAATAGAGTTGATATGCCTTTATGCAATGAAGTTTTTATCGATATAGCAAAGCAATTAGCCTCAAAGCAGTGTTGATCCGTATACTCACGCTACCACAGCGTGTATTCCTTCTTGCTGATGGTTGGTATTGTTCCTGTTACAGACGGAAATGTAAGCAGCAGCGGGGGGAGGAAAATTCCGTTCCGGTAAAGTAACTTGATCCTGTATTGTAAATAGCTGCGGCCGACAGCTTCAAACAGGAAAGTCCTTGATTGAAAATCAGAGCCCGTGTGTGTTAGAGTCTCTGCGGGATTCTACCCGTATACCGGAAGTTAGCCGGAAGTAGCGATTTTCGTGACGTCACACGCAAATTCCTCCAATCACGCCAACGCATTTCAAAAGGTTACGCCTTCCTTCATCAGGGCTTAGTGATTGGTCAGATACTCTCCTCTTTTATCCTCCCTCCGCTATGTAACTCCTCCCCCCTCCGTCCGTAAATGGAATTCATTCATTAAAAGCAAAAAGCTCTATGTCTTGATTCAGACCTGCCGGAGCTAGTGAATTTAAAGTGTAGATCCAATATGATTCTCTTCTAGACATAGATTTCAAATAGTCACCTCCTCTCCAGTTTAGTGGTACGTGCTGGATTGCATAGAACTTCATTAATTTTAGTTTCCCCTGCTGACGAACAGTCCTAAGGGGCCAGGGGGGCCCCGGGGCGGAGCTCGTGCTCTGGAAACGTTTTATAGATGACGCGGTTTTTATCTGGAGGGGGGAAGAAACAGAACTTAAGCGGTTCCTTGCCTGGTTGAATATTAATGAGTACAATCTCAAATTTGTAAGTGAATACAGTAAAACTGAAATTAATTTTTTGGATCTTACGATATTTGTTGAGAACAATAAATTGTGTACTAAAACCTTTTTTAAAGCTGTAGACATGAATAGCTATATATATTTGGACAGTTGCCACCTACTACAGTGGTTAAGCAATGTCCCTAAAAGCCAATATATGCGGCTGAGGAGGAATTGCTCCAATAATGCTGACTATGAAGACCAGGCAGGGATATTACAGCAACGTTTTATAGATCGGAAGTATGCTTTGGGGGATTTGTTAGAGGCAAAACAGGAGGTCAAACAAATGAATAGAGATAAATTGATAAAAGAAAAAATAAAAGAGACTCGTGATTTTCCATTGTGCATCAACATGCAATATAATCAACAGGCCCCGGAAGTAAAGAAAATCATTTCCAAATACTGGCATATATTACAAAATGATAAAACGTTAAATGGAATATTGCCAGAGAAACCAAAGATAGTTTATAGAAAAGCCTCAAATTTAAAGAATATAATTGCTCCAACTGTTATTAACTGTAAAGAAACACCGACTTAGGGAGGTAGTTTTAAGAAATGTACTCTATGTTTTCCATGTAGGAATACCACTAGGGAACCTACCAGAGAGGTATTTCAATCTACAAGTACAGGAGAAATATTTGTTATACAAGGACATCACAACTGTAATAGTAAAGGGGTAATCTATGTGATTGAGTGCGGTTGTAAGAGACAGTATGTTGGGAGGACAAAAAGGAAACTGTCTGAGAGGATCTCTGAACATATCAAATATATACAGAAAAAGGACGAAAAATATCCTTTAGGGAAACATTTTAAATATTGTCAGCAGGGGAAACTAAAATTAATGAAGTTCTATGCAATCCAGCACGTACCACTAAACTGGAGAGGAGGTGACTATTTGAAATCTATGTCTAGAAGAGAATCATATTGGATCTACACTTTAAATTCGCTAGCTCCGGCAGGTCTGAATCAAAACATAGAGCTTTTTGCTTTTAATGAATGAATTCCATTTACGGACGGAGGGGGGAGGAGTTACATAGCGGAGGGAGGATAAAAGAGGAGAGTATCTGACCAATCACTAAGCCCTGATGAAGGAAGGCGTAACCTTTTGAAACGCGTTGGCGTGATTGGAGGAATTTGCGTGTGACGTCACGAAAATCGCTACTTCCGGCTAACTTCCGGTATACGGGTAGAATCCCGCAGAGACTCTAACACACACGGGCTCTGATTTTTAATCAAGGACTTTCCTGTTTGAAGCTGTCGGCCGCAGCTATTTACAATACAGGATCAAGTTACTTTACCGGAACGGAATTTTCCTTCCCCCGCTGCTGCTTACATTTCCGTCTGTAACAGGAACAATACCAACCATCAGCAAGAAGGAATACACGCTGTGGTAGCGTGAGTATACGGATCAACACTGCTTTGAGGCTAATTGCTTTGCTATATCGATAAAAACTTCATTGCATAAAGGCATATCAACTCTATTAATTAATAGAAATCATTTTTGGAACTGTGACATTTGCACAAAAATCTTGGTATATAAGTCAAGCTTCATAGATGCTTTTTTTATTACAGGAGATCCTCCAGGCAATTTTATAGGAATTTTTATATGCATTTGAGTTTTATTTTAGAACGTATGTATGTTTGATGTTTTTTATTGTGCTCATACACACTTTACCATCGATCAGGTTATTGATTAGGCCATGTGCACACGGCCGCTTGCTAAGTAAGGCGGGCTTAAACTGCACAGGTCTCCTCAATCAGGATATCGGGTTTGGTGTATTGAGCAGTAAGATATACGATGGCATTTGTATGATTATATCTATTTTTAGCTGTGTTTATTAATAAGATTAAAAATCAATCAATTTATGCTAATTTGCTGAGGCGCAGGATTTTATTTCTATTGTTTTTTCACTTTTGATGGGTATCTGAACACTATCCCATTTTTCCGTGCAGCCTTGCCATTTACATGTCAATCAGCGCTGCAATCATTTCCTTTGAAGATTTTAAACCAAACAAGTGTTCAGGTTGTCCAGCGGCTGGTTTAGGGGTATTATCCCTATAAACAGGAGAAGCAGATTTTTGACATATCAGCTTCATCATGAATACTGATGTACTTGGTAGTATACAAAAAAGCAATAATCTTTGGACCTATAGGGAAGATAGACTTGAGAGGGTAAGAAAATTTTTTAAACAAAATGAGAAGCCCAATAATGATACTGTAGATAATGACTATATCAAAACAAATTGTAGAAAGCTAGAAAAACTTCTGACTCAGGAAACTAAAAATTTATGGGAAGTTTTTTCTTTGGAACGTTATTCCGGGCAGGGGAAATGTCCTCCTGGATTGGTGGTATCCAAAATTTTGGCATTTGACTTGCAGACTGATGAAACTAAAGAGGATTGGGATAGGATGTTTAGATCATTTTCACTACGGGTTTTGGAATTTGTGGTGGAGGTGAGAAAGATGCAATTAATTAAAAATAGCGAAGAAGTCCGCAAGACATATGACAAATTGGAACCCTTTTCAGAAACTGAGATATATAAGAACTTGGACTATAGTATTCAAACTAGATTGTTGAAGGTAGAAGAAGAGATTATTAGCCGCAAAATTAAGAAGTTTATTCGTGATGAAGTGGCACATGATGATTTAGTAGTTGACTGTTCTTTGCTCAATCTTACTACACATGAAGTAGAAACGGGTTCATTGGATATTGATCCATTGAATCTCACAGAATATCTAGAAGAAATTAGTATTGAGGAATCTATTCAACCCCAAATAAGAGACAATAGATCTGTCTCAAATATACAAGCAGTTGACGATGTGGGGAAGCATCCGGCATTGCTGAATATAGAAAATAGGGAAAGTATAGAACACATAAGGAGAAATATTGATATTATTGACAACACTGAAAATACACACAATAAGGATATTGAAATGATAACATTCGGGACAACTGAAGTTATCACTAACGTAGAGACACTCCCCACGTTGCAAAAAGAACTAATAACTCAAGAACAGCGAACTACGGTGGGAGATCGGTTAGATTATGGAAGCCATCAAGACCTAACGACATACAGGCAGTCCAATATAGTAAAAGGAAATTTAGATAGTGAAAACACAGTTTGTTTGGGTGCACATAGTATGGAAATACAGATTCAAACATCTAATAGGTACGGTCCTCTGGTGGATGTACCTAACAAATCTTCAGTGGCGAAAAGACCACTGAGATTTTTAGATTATAGAACAGCTTTGGAGGTGGGCCAAAAAACAGAGAAGGGGAAAGATATTAGTAGAAGAACTAGGTCACAAACTTCCCAAATAGCCAGGAAAAATGACAATGTGGATAACTCTAAATTGTCACGAGAACCCAAAATAACCACACATTTTTTTCCCAGAGACAACAGATCAGGCCAAGGTACAGAGGCAGTAGGGGTAAAGGACAGTCGAAAAAAGAGGAGATCCTGAACCTTGAATTGGCACCGGGGCAATCAGGGGAAGGGATCTTCAATCTAAGTTCGAAGACATTGAATGCAGCAGAAGTGTCATTACTATCGAGAGGCTTGAAATATGCCCCTACGGCTAAATTGAATAAATTTGACACTTTTGTCAGCATTAAGAAATTTACGAGACAATTAGCTTTAAAAAAATATTTTCTGAAAAGACCACTTAAAGATCCTGTGAACAAAGATGAATTCTTGCACTCTACTTTGAAGAACAAGTCCAAGTTTTTCCCTAGGACTGAAGTTAGTGACTCTATGACATCATTTGAGACCATGGTATTGAACGATCTGAAAAAAGTTAAGGGTACGAAATTTTCTAACCTGTCAAAGGGTGAAAAGACAGCTATAAGAACTTTACGGGAAAATCCCGATATTATAATTCGACCAGCAGACAAAGGAGGGGGAGTGGTGGTTATGGACAGAATTAAGTATATAGATGAGGCAAATAGACAACTGAATGACTCAACAACTTATAAATTGTTAAAAAGGAATCCAGTATCAGGTTTTCAGAGTGACTTGAAACTCCTGATTAATGAGGGGGAAATGGAGGGTATTCTATCAACACAGGAAGCAGATTATATTTTACAGATGCATCCGAGACTTCCGGTATATTACCACCTCCCGAAGATACACAAAAGTGTCACTGACCCACCCGGAAGGCCAATTATTTCCGGGATAGGGTCTTTGACGGCTAACTTGTCGGAGTATATTGACAGTTTTTTGCAGCAGGCTGTCATATGTACTCCAGCTTACCTTAAAGACACCGGACACGTTTTGCGTGTTTTGGGGGAGGTGGAATGGAGGGAAGATTATATTTTATGTGTGGCAGACGTCAGTTCCCTCTATACCATTATTGACCACCAGAAGGGAATAGAAGCGGTAGCATTCTTTTTGTCAGAATACACTGAAATTCCACAGATACAAATAGACTTTATTGCTAAAGCAATTAGATTTATCCTACAACATAATTATTTTGAGTTTGAGGGGAGATACTATTTGCAACAGGTGGGCACCGCGATGGGCACGCGCTTCGCTCCGGGGTTCGCCAATTTATTCATGGCCTATTGGGAACGAACAGTCCTAAGGGGCCAGGGGGGCCCCGGGGCGGAGCTCGTGCTCTGGAAACGTTTTATAGATGACGCGGTTTTTATCTGGAGGGGGGAAGAAACAGAACTTAAGCGGTTCCTTGCCTGGTTGAATATTAATGAGTACAATCTCAAATTTGTAAGTGAATACAGTAAAACTGAAATTAATTTTTTGGATCTTACGATATTTGTTGAGAACAATAAATTGTGTACTAAAACCTTTTTTAAAGCTGTAGACATGAATAGCTATATATATTTGGACAGTTGCCACCTACTACAGTGGTTAAGCAATGTCCCTAAAAGCCAATATATGCGGCTGAGGAGGAATTGATCCAATAATGCTGACTATGAAGACCAGGCAGGGATATTACAGCAACGTTTTATAGATCGGAAGTATGCTTTGGGGGATTTGTTAGAGGCAAAACAGGAGGTCAAACAAATGAATAGAGATAAATTGATAAAAGAAAAAATAAAAGAGACTCGTGATTTTCCATTGTGCATCAACATGCAATATAATCAACAGGCCCCGGAAGTAAAGAAAATCATTTCCAAATACTGGCATATATTACAAAATGATAAAACGTTAAATGGAATATTGCCAGAGAAACCAAAGATAGTTTATAGAAAAGCCTCAAATTTAAAGAATATAATTGCTCCAACTGTTATTAACTGTAAAGAAACACCGACTTAGGGAGGTAGTTTTAAGAAATGTACTCTATGTTTTCCATGTAGGAATACCACTAGGGAACCTACCAGAGAGGTATTTCAATCTACAAGTACAGGAGAAATATTTGTTATACAAGGACATCACAACTGTAATAGTAAAGGGGTAATCTATGTGATTGAGTGCGGTTGTAAGAGACAGTATGTTGGGAGGACAAAAAGGAAACTGTCTGAGAGGATCTCTGAACATATCAAATATATACAGAAAAAGGACGAAAAATATCCTTTAGGGAAACATTTTAAATATTGTCAGCAGGGGAAACTAAAATTAATGAAGTTCTATGCAATCCAGCACGTACCACTAAACTGGAGAGGAGGTGACTATTTGAAATCTATGTCTAGAAGAGAATCATATTGGATCTACACTTTAAATTCGCTAGCTCCGGCAGGTCTGAATCAAGACATAGAGCTTTTTGCTTTTAATGAATGAATTCCATTTACGGACGGATGGGGGAGGAGTTACATAGCGGAGGGAGGATAAAAGAGGAGAGTATCTGACCAATCACTAAGCCCTGATGAAGGAAGGCGTAACCTTTTGAAACGCGTTGGCGTGATTGGAGGAATTTGCGTGTGACGTCACGAAAATCGCTACTTCCGGCTAACTTCCGGTATACGGGTAGAATCCCGCAGAGACTCTAACACACACGGGCTCTGATTTTCAATCAAGGACTTTCCTGTTTGAAGCTGTCGGCCGCAGCTATTTACAATACAGGATCAAGTTACTTTACCGGAACGGAATTTTCCTCCCCCCGCTGCTGCTTACATTTCCGTCTGTAACAGGAACAATACCAACCATCAGCAAGAAGGAATACACGCTGTGGTAGCGTGAGTATACGGATCAACACTGCTTTGAGGCTAATTGCTTTGCTATATCGATAAAAACTTCATTGCATAAAGGCATATCAACTCTATTAATTAATAGAAATCATTTTTGGAACTGTGACATTTGCACAAAAATCTTGGTATATAAGTCAAGCTTCATAGATGCTTTTTTTATTACAGGAGATCCTCCAGGCAATTTTATAGGAATTTTTATATGCATTTGAGTTTTATTTTAGAACGTATGTATGTTTGATGTTTTTTATTGGGCTCATACACACTTTACCATCGATCAGGTTATTGATTAGGCCATGTGCACACGGCCGCTTGCTAAGTAAGGCGGGCTTAAACTGCACAGGTCTCCTCAATCAGGATATCGGGTTTGGTGTATTGAGCAGTAAGATATACGATGGCATTTGTATGATTATATCTATTTTTAGCTGTGTTTATTAATAAGATTAAAAATCAATCAATTTATGCTAATTTGCTGAGGCGCAGGATTTTATTTCTATTGTTTTTTCACTTTTGATGGGTATCTGAACACTATCCCATTTTTCCGTGCAGCCTTGCCATTTACATGTCAATCAGCGCTGCAATCATTTCCTTTGAAGATTTTAAACCAAACAAGTGTTCAGGTTGTCCAGCGGCTGGTTTAGGGGTATTATCCCTATAAACAGGAGAAGCAGATTTTTGACATATCAGCTTCATCATGAATACTGATGTACTTGGTAGTATACAAAAAAGCAATAATCTTTGGACCTATAGGGAAGATAGACTTGAGAGGGTAAGAAAATTTTTTAAACAAAATGAGAAGCCCAATAATGATACTGTAGATAATGACTATATCAAAACAAATTGTAGAAAGCTAGAAAAACTTCTGACTCAGGAAACTAAAAATTTATGGGAAGTTTTTTCTTTGGAACGTTATTCCGGGCAGGGGAAATGTCCTCCTGGATTGGTGGTATCCAAAATTTTGGCATTTGACTTGCAGACTGATGAAACTAAAGAGGATTGGGATAGGATGTTTAGATCATTTTCACTACGGGTTTTGGAATTTGTGGTGGAGGTGAGAAAGATGCAATTAATTAAAAATAGCGAAGAAGTCCGCAAGACATATGACAAATTGGAACCCTTTTCAGAAACTGAGATATATAAGAACTTGGACTATAGTATTCAAACTAGATTGTTGAAGGTAGAAGAAGAGATTATTAGCCGCAAAATTAAGAAGTTTATTCGTGATGAAGTGGCACATGATGATTTAGTAGTTGACTGTTCTTTGCTCAATCTTACTACACATGAAGTAGAAACGGGTTCATTGGATATTGATCCATTGAATCTCACAGAATATCTAGAAGAAATTAGTATTGAGGAATCTATTCAACCCCAAATAAGAGACAATAGATCTGTCTCAAATATACAAGCAGTTGACGATGTGGGGAAGCATCCGGCATTGCTGAATATAGAAAATAGGGAAAGTATAGAACACATAAGGAGAAATATTGATATTATTGACAACACTGAAAATACACACAATAAGGATATTGAAATGATAACATTCGGGACAACTGAAGTTATCACTAACGTAGAGACACTCCCCACGTTGCAAAAAGAACTAATAACTCAAGAACAGCGAACTACGGTGGGAGATCGGTTAGATTATGGAAGCCATCAAGACCTAACGACATACAGGCAGTCCAATATAGTAAAAGGAAATTTAGATAGTGAAAACACAGTTTGTTTGGGTGCACATAGTATGGAAATACAGATTCAAACATCTAATAGGTACGGTCCTCTGGTGGATGTACCTAACAAATCTTCAGTGGCGAAAAGACCACTGAGATTTTTAGATTATAGAACAGCTTTGGAGGTGGGCCAAAAAACAGAGAAGGGGAAAGATATTAGTAGAAGAACTAGGTCACAAACTTCCCAAATAGCCAGGAAAAATGACAATGTGGATAACTCTAAATTGTCACGAGAACCCAAAATAACCACACATTTTTTTCCCAGAGACAACAGATCAGGCCAAGGTACAGAGGCAGTAGGGGTAAAGGACAGTCGAAAAAAGAGGAGATCCTGAACCTTGAATTGGCACCGGGGCAATCAGGGGAAGGGATCTTCAATCTAAGTTCGAAGACATTGAATGCAGCAGAAGTGTCATTACTATCGAGAGGCTTGAAATATGCCCCTACGGCTAAATTGAATAAATTTGACACTTTTGTCAGCATTAAGAAATTTACGAGACAATTAGCTTTAAAAAAATATTTTCTGAAAAGACCACTTAAAGATCCTGTGAACAAAGATGAATTCTTGCACTCTACTTTGAAGAACAAGTCCAAGTTTTTCCCTAGGACTGAAGTTAGTGACTCTATGACATCATTTGAGACCATGGTATTGAACGATCTGAAAAAAGTTAAGGGTACGAAATTTTCTAACCTGTCAAAGGGTGAAAAGACAGCTATAAGAACTTTACGGGAAAATCCCGATATTATAATTCGACCAGCAGACAAAGGAGGGGGAGTGGTGGTTATGGACAGAATTAAGTATATAGATGAGGCAAATAGACAACTGAATGACTCAACAACTTATAAATTGTTAAAAAGGAATCCAGTATCAGGTTTTCAGAGTGACTTGAAACTCCTGATTAATGAGGGGGAAATGGAGGGTATTCTATCAACACAGGAAGCAGATTATATTTTACAGATGCATCCGAGACTTCCGGTATATTACCACCTCCCGAAGATACACAAAAGTGTCACTGACCCACCCGGAAGGCCAATTATTTCCGGGATAGGGTCTTTGACGGCTAACTTGTCGGAGTATATTGACAGTTTTTTGCAGCAGGCTGTCATATGTACTCCAGCTTACCTTAAAGACACCGGACACGTTTTGCGTGTTTTGGGGGAGGTGGAATGGAGGGAAGATTATATTTTATGTGTGGCAGACGTCAGTTCCCTCTATACCATTATTGACCACCAGAAGGGAATAGAAGCGGTAGCATTCTTTTTGTCAGAATACACTGAAATTCCACAGATACAAATAGACTTTATTGCTAAAGCAATTAGATTTATCCTACAACATAATTATTTTGAGTTTGAGGGGAGATACTATTTGCAACAGGTGGGCACCGCGATGGGCACGCGCTTCGCTCCGGGGTTCGCCAATTTATTCATGGCCTATTGGGAACGAACAGTCCTAAGGGGCCAGGGGGGCCCCGGGGCGGAGCTCGTGCTCTGGAAACGTTTTATAGATGACGCGGTTTTTATCTGGAGGGGGGAAGAAACAGAACTTAAGCGGTTCCTTGCCTGGTTGAATATTAATGAGTACAATCTCAAATTTGTAAGTGAATACAGTAAAACTGAAATTAATTTTTTGGATCTTACGATATTTGTTGAGAACAATAAATTGTGTACTAAAACCTTTTTTAAAGCTGTAGACATGAATAGCTATATATATTTGGACAGTTGCCACCTACTACAGTGGTTAAGCAATGTCCCTAAAAGCCAATATATGCGGCTGAGGAGGAATTGATCCAATAATGCTGACTATGAAGACCAGGCAGGGATATTACAGCAACGTTTTATAGATCGGAAGTATGCTTTGGGGGATTTGTTAGAGGCAAAACAGGAGGTCAAACAAATGAATAGAGATAAATTGATAAAAGAAAAAATAAAAGAGACTCGTGATTTTCCATTGTGCATCAACATGCAATATAATCAACAGGCCCCGGAAGTAAAGAAAATCATTTCCAAATACTGGCATATATTACAAAATGATAAAACGTTAAATGGAATATTGCCAGAGAAACCAAAGATAGTTTATAGAAAAGCCTCAAATTTAAAGAATATAATTGCTCCAACTGTTATTAACTGTAAAGAAACACCGACTTAGGGAGGTAGTTTTAAGAAATGTACTCTATGTTTTCCATGTAGGAATACCACTAGGGAACCTACCAGAGAGGTATTTCAATCTACAAGTACAGGAGAAATATTTGTTATACAAGGACATCACAACTGTAATAGTAAAGGGGTAATCTATGTGATTGAGTGCGGTTGTAAGAGACAGTATGTTGGGAGGACAAAAAGGAAACTGTCTGAGAGGATCTCTGAACATATCAAATATATACAGAAAAAGGACGAAAAATATCCTTTAGGGAAACATTTTAAATATTGTCAGCAGGGGAAACTAAAATTAATGAAGTTCTATGCAATCCAGCACGTACCACTAAACTGGAGAGGAGGTGACTATTTGAAATCTATGTCTAGAAGAGAATCATATTGGATCTACACTTTAAATTCGCTAGCTCCGGCAGGTCTGAATCAAAACATAGAGCTTTTTGCTTTTAATGAATGAATTCCATTTACGGACGGAGGGGGGAGGAGTTACATAGCGGAGGGAGGATAAAAGAGGAGAGTATCTGACCAATCACTAAGCCCTGATGAAGGAAGGCGTAACCTTTTGAAACGCGTTGGCGTGATTGGAGGAATTTGCGTGTGACGTCACGAAAATCGCTACTTCCGGCTAACTTCCGGTATACGGGTAGAATCCCGCAGAGACTCTAACACACACGGGCTCTGATTTTTAATCAAGGACTTTCCTGTTTGAAGCTGTCGGCCGCAGCTATTTACAATACAGGATCAAGTTACTTTACCGGAACGGAATTTTCCTTCCCCCGCTGCTGCTTACATTTCCGTCTGTAACAGGAACAATACCAACCATCAGCAAGAAGGAATACACGCTGTGGTAGCGTGAGTATACGGATCAACACTGCTTTGAGGCTAATTGCTTTGCTATATCGATAAAAACTTCATTGCATAAAGGCATATCAACTCTATTAATTAATAGAAATCATTTTTGGAACTGTGACATTTGCACAAAAATCTTGGTATATAAGTCAAGCTTCATAGATGCTTTTTTTATTACAGGAGATCCTCCAGGCAATTTTATAGGAATTTTTATATGCATTTGAGTTTTATTTTAGAACGTATGTATGTTTGATGTTTTTTATTGTGCTCATACACACTTTACCATCGATCAGGTTATTGATTAGGCCATGTGCACACGGCCGCTTGCTAAGTAAGGCGGGCTTAAACTGCACAGGTCTCCTCAATCAGGATATCGGGTTTGGTGTATTGAGCAGTAAGATATACGATGGCATTTGTATGATTATATCTATTTTTAGCTGTGTTTATTAATAAGATTAAAAATCAATCAATTTATGCTAATTTGCTGAGGCGCAGGATTTTATTTCTATTGTTTTTTCACTTTTGATGGGTATCTGAACACTATCCCATTTTTCCGTGCAGCCTTGCCATTTACATGTCAATCAGCGCTGCAATCATTTCCTTTGAAGATTTTAAACCAAACAAGTGTTCAGGTTGTCCAGCGGCTGGTTTAGGGGTATTATCCCTATAAACAGGAGAAGCAGATTTTTGACATATCAGCTTCATCATGAATACTGATGTACTTGGTAGTATACAAAAAAGCAATAATCTTTGGACCTATAGGGAAGATAGACTTGAGAGGGTAAGAAAATTTTTTAAACAAAATGAGAAGCCCAATAATGATACTGTAGATAATGACTATATCAAAACAAATTGTAGAAAGCTAGAAAAACTTCTGACTCAGGAAACTAAAAATTTATGGGAAGTTTTTTCTTTGGAACGTTATTCCGGGCAGGGGAAATGTCCTCCTGGATTGGTGGTATCCAAAATTTTGGCATTTGACTTGCAGACTGATGAAACTAAAGAGGATTGGGATAGGATGTTTAGATCATTTTCACTACGGGTTTTGGAATTTGTGGTGGAGGTGAGAAAGATGCAATTAATTAAAAATAGCGAAGAAGTCCGCAAGACATATGACAAATTGGAACCCTTTTCAGAAACTGAGATATATAAGAACTTGGACTATAGTATTCAAACTAGATTGTTGAAGGTAGAAGAAGAGATTATTAGCCGCAAAATTAAGAAGTTTATTCGTGATGAAGTGGCACATGATGATTTAGTAGTTGACTGTTCTTTGCTCAATCTTACTACACATGAAGTAGAAACGGGTTCATTGGATATTGATCCATTGAATCTCACAGAATATCTAGAAGAAATTAGTATTGAGGAATCTATTCAACCCCAAATAAGAGACAATAGATCTGTCTCAAATATACAAGCAGTTGACGATGTGGGGAAGCATCCGGCATTGCTGAATATAGAAAATAGGGAAAGTATAGAACACATAAGGAGAAATATTGATATTATTGACAACACTGAAAATACACACAATAAGGATATTGAAATGATAACATTCGGGACAACTGAAGTTATCACTAACGTAGAGACACTCCCCACGTTGCAAAAAGAACTAATAACTCAAGAACAGCGAACTACGGTGGGAGATCGGTTAGATTATGGAAGCCATCAAGACCTAACGACATACAGGCAGTCCAATATAGTAAAAGGAAATTTAGATAGTGAAAACACAGTTTGTTTGGGTGCACATAGTATGGAAATACAGATTCAAACATCTAATAGGTACGGTCCTCTGGTGGATGTACCTAACAAATCTTCAGTGGCGAAAAGACCACTGAGATTTTTAGATTATAGAACAGCTTTGGAGGTGGGCCAAAAAACAGAGAAGGGGAAAGATATTAGTAGAAGAACTAGGTCACAAACTTCCCAAATAGCCAGGAAAAATGACAATGTGGATAACTCTAAATTGTCACGAGAACCCAAAATAACCACACATTTTTTTCCCAGAGACAACAGATCAGGCCAAGGTACAGAGGCAGTAGGGGTAAAGGACAGTCGAAAAAAGAGGAGATCCTGAACCTTGAATTGGCACCGGGGCAATCAGGGGAAGGGATCTTCAATCTAAGTTCGAAGACATTGAATGCAGCAGAAGTGTCATTACTATCGAGAGGCTTGAAATATGCCCCTACGGCTAAATTGAATAAATTTGACACTTTTGTCAGCATTAAGAAATTTACGAGACAATTAGCTTTAAAAAAATATTTTCTGAAAAGACCACTTAAAGATCCTGTGAACAAAGATGAATTCTTGCACTCTACTTTGAAGAACAAGTCCAAGTTTTTCCCTAGGACTGAAGTTAGTGACTCTATGACATCATTTGAGACCATGGTATTGAACGATCTGAAAAAAGTTAAGGGTACGAAATTTTCTAACCTGTCAAAGGGTGAAAAGACAGCTATAAGAACTTTACGGGAAAATCCCGATATTATAATTCGACCAGCAGACAAAGGAGGGGGAGTGGTGGTTATGGACAGAATTAAGTATATAGATGAGGCAAATAGACAACTGAATGACTCAACAACTTATAAATTGTTAAAAAGGAATCCAGTATCAGGTTTTCAGAGTGACTTGAAACTCCTGATTAATGAGGGGGAAATGGAGGGTATTCTATCAACACAGGAAGCAGATTATATTTTACAGATGCATCCGAGACTTCCGGTATATTACCACCTCCCGAAGATACACAAAAGTGTCACTGACCCACCCGGAAGGCCAATTATTTCCGGGATAGGGTCTTTGACGGCTAACTTGTCGGAGTATATTGACAGTTTTTTGCAGCAGGCTGTCATATGTACTCCAGCTTACCTTAAAGACACCGGACACGTTTTGCGTGTTTTGGGGGAGGTGGAATGGAGGGAAGATTATATTTTATGTGTGGCAGACGTCAGTTCCCTCTATACCATTATTGACCACCAGAAGGGAATAGAAGCGGTAGCATTCTTTTTGTCAGAATACACTGAAATTCCACAGATACAAATAGACTTTATTGCTAAAGCAATTAGATTTATCCTACAACATAATTATTTTGAGTTTGAGGGGAGATACTATTTGCAACAGGTGGGCACCGCGATGGGCACGCGCTTCGCTCCGGGGTTCGCCAATTTATTCATGGCCTATTGGGAACGAACAGTCCTAAGGGGCCAGGGGGGCCCCGGGGCGGAGCTCGTGCTCTGGAAACGTTTTATAGATGACGCGGTTTTTATCTGGAGGGGGGAAGAAACAGAACTTAAGCGGTTCCTTGCCTGGTTGAATATTAATGAGTACAATCTCAAATTTGTAAGTGAATACAGTAAAACTGAAATTAATTTTTTGGATCTTACGATATTTGTTGAGAACAATAAATTGTGTACTAAAACCTTTTTTAAAGCTGTAGACATGAATAGCTATATATATTTGGACAGTTGCCACCTACTACAGTGGTTAAGCAATGTCCCTAAAAGCCAATATATGCGGCTGAGGAGGAATTGCTCCAATAATGCTGACTATGAAGACCAGGCAGGGATATTACAGCAACGTTTTATAGATCGGAAGTATGCTTTGGGGGATTTGTTAGAGGCAAAACAGGAGGTCAAACAAATGAATAGAGATAAATTGATAAAAGAAAAAATAAAAGAGACTCGTGATTTTCCATTGTGCATCAACATGCAATATAATCAACAGGCCCCGGAAGTAAAGAAAATCATTTCCAAATACTGGCATATATTACAAAATGATAAAACGTTAAATGGAATATTGCCAGAGAAACCAAAGATAGTTTATAGAAAAGCCTCAAATTTAAAGAATATAATTGCTCCAACTGTTATTAACTGTAAAGAAACACCGACTGAGGGAGGTAGTTTTAAGAAATGTACTCTATGTTTTCCATGTAGGAATACCACTAGGGAACCTACCAGAGAGGTATTTCAATCTACAAGTACAGGAGAAATATTTGTTATACAAGGACATCACAACTGTAATAGTAAAGGGGTAATCTATGTGATTGAGTGCGGTTGTAAGAGACAGTATGTTGGGAGGACAAAAAGGAAACTGTCTGAGAGGATCTCTGAACATATCAAATATATACAGAAAAAGGACGAAAAATATCCTTTAGGGAAACATTTTAAATATTGTCAGCAGGGGAAACTAAAATTAATGAAGTTCTATGCAATCCAGCACGTACCACTAAACTGGAGAGGAGGTGACTATTTGAAATCTATGTCTAGAAGAGAATCATATTGGATCTACACTTTAAATTCGCTAGCTCCGGCAGGTCTGAATCAAAACATAGAGCTTTTTGCTTTTAATGAATGAATTCCATTTACGGACGGAGGGGGGAGGAGTTACATAGCGGAGGGAGGATAAAAGAGGAGAGTATCTGACCAATCACTAAGCCCTGATGAAGGAAGGCGTAACCTTTTGAAACGCGTTGGCGTGATTGGAGGAATTTGCGTGTGACGTCACGAAAATCGCTACTTCCGGCTAACTTCCGGTATACGGGTAGAATCCCGCAGAGACTCTAACACACACGGGCTCTGATTTTTAATCAAGGACTTTCCTGTTTGAAGCTGTCGGCCGCAGCTATTTACAATACAGGATCAAGTTACTTTACCGGAACGGAATTTTCCTTCCCCCGCTGCTGCTTACATTTCCGTCTGTAACAGGAACAATACCAACCATCAGCAAGAAGGAATACACGCTGTGGTAGCGTGAGTATACGGATCAACACTGCTTTGAGGCTAATTGCTTTGCTATATCGATAAAAACTTCATTGCATAAAGGCATATCAACTCTATTAATTAATAGAAATCATTTTTGGAACTGTGACATTTGCACAAAAATCTTGGTATATAAGTCAAGCTTCATAGATGCTTTTTTTATTACAGGAGATCCTCCAGGCAATTTTATAGGAATTTTTATATGCATTTGAGTTTTATTTTAGAACGTATGTATGTTTGATGTTTTTTATTGGGCTCATACACACTTTACCATCGATCAGGTTATTGATTAGGCCATGTGCACACGGCCGCTTGCTAAGTAAGGCGGGCTTAAACTGCACAGGTCTCCTCAATCAGGATATCGGGTTTGGTGTATTGAGCAGTAAGATATACGATGGCATTTGTATGATTATATCTATTTTTAGCTGTGTTTATTAATAAGATTAAAAATCAATCAATTTATGCTAATTTGCTGAGGCGCAGGATTTTATTTCTATTGTTTTTTCACTTTTGATGGGTATCTGAACACTATCCCATTTTTCCGTGCAGCCTTGCCATTTACATGTCAATCAGCGCTGCAATAATTTCCTTTGTAGTATTTATCTACTTATATATGTGTTTTTTATTTCTAGGTTAGCATGGGTGTCGCTTGTTCTTTAACCACTTGACGACCGCAGTGTTAAACTCCCCCTAAAGACCAGGCTCATGTTTGCAGCACTGGGCTGTGCTGACTTTTCGGCCTCCTGCCCAGCTCAGATAAGAAGCATGGCGATCGGACTCATCTCCTATTTTTGTCCCTAAGGGGACATGCTGCCAGAGGTGTCCGATCGCTGCTGTCACTTTTTTTTTTCTTCGGCCTCATAGAGGCTCTCTCTCCCTTCCCTCCTCCCCTCCGGAGACCGCAGCGCTGTACTGATGTAAACAAAGGGGATTTCTTTCCCCTTTCGTTTACGAGTAGTCTCCTAGCTGCAATCGGCGGCTAGCAGGCTAATCACAGAGCTCCGCAATGTGAACGGGCAGGGAACGATCGCGCATGCGCACGGCCATTCCCTGGGAAACTGCAGCTCCAGGACCTGATGCCAATTGGCATTAGGTGGTCCTGGGGCTGCCGCCACATTCACGCCCATTGGCATGGCGCGGTTGTTAGGTAGTTAAACGCTTCAGCCCGCGGGTATTTTTCACCTTATGGATGAGAGGAATTTTCACTTTATCACTACTTATCACAGCAAAATGATCTATACCTTGTTTTTTCCACCACCAATTAGGCTTTCTTTGGGTGGTAAATTATGCTAAGAATTATTTTATTCTAGATGCATTATAATGGGAATAATAAGAAAAAAGTGGAAAAAAGGCATTATTTTTCAGTTTTCACCCATTACAGTTTTAAAATAATTCATGCTACCATAATTAAAATCCACGCATTTTATTTGTCCATTAGTCCCGGTTATTGCAACATTAAAATTTTACCCCTAGTATAATGTATGGTGACAATATTTTATTTAGAAATAAAGGTGCATTTTTTTCAGTTTTACATCCATCACTAATTTTAGCCCATTATTTATTAATTATATGCCCTCTCGACATAGATAATAATTTATTTTTATTCCCCAAAGTCAATAGGTGTGTTTTACTGTTTGGCCACAAGATGTCCCTGCTGAGCAAAAATTACAATGTACACTAATTGGGATACAATGTATCACTACATTGTAACCAGGGAAGTGATGTAGGCTTCCATCGGAAGCCTCCAATGACATTGCCCGTGAATGCCACCACACCAATGGTACAGTAGAGATGTGATGGAATCACCTTTGGAGTCACAAGTCTAATGTAGAAGGCTCCATAAGATCCGCAGGCGTTTCGGGCCGTAACAGGTCCTTTTTCAAATCATGACCAGCCCACAATGTGGGCTTTGAAAAAGGACCTGTTACGGCCTGAAATGCCTGTGCGTCATCATATTGCACAAACCCACAAATAGATTTTTATTTGTTTGTTTTGTTTTAACTGAGCTATAATAAAGATGTCATTTTGATGGTGCGGATCTTATGGAGCATTCCAATCACATTGCCGGCATGGAGATTATCAATGGAAGCATTGTTTTCATTCATAAAATGAATGATTGGGTGGCGAAAACCGGTGGAAATCACGGCGGGAGATAGCGATGCGTCTCCATTTACAGAATAAACACTGTTTTTGAAGAAAAACAGTGTTTATTCTCGGCGAACATGCTCGGATTGGCACAGGGGACTTTTGTCCCCTGCAGCTAATCCCTCCTGCTAGCAGCAGCAGCACGATCGCGGGCATTTCCCGAAGGATCGCCTGCAGACCCCCCAAACTGCAGGGACGTGACTAGCTGCTGCCGCTGCGGACGTAAAGCTCGCGTCCGTGCGGCTCAAATAGTTAATGTGAAGTTATAGTGTACCCAAGGCAAAATATAAGTGAAAGAACAGATACTTACCTAGATAGAGGGAAGTCCCTGTATAGTCCAGACGAAGCTTACCGTGTCCTCCTGGCCTCCACTGCTGCCGCGCACGGACCCCCTGAGCATATCTGACAATGGCTTGTTGTATACAGTGGCACTCAGGGCTGGATTTGTACTGATCTGACAACCGCTTGTTGTATACAGTGGCACTCAGGGCTGGATTTGTACTGATCTGACAACCGCTTGTTGTATACAGTGGCACTCAGGGCTGGATTTGTACTGATCTGACAACCGCTTGTTGTATACAGTGGCACTCAGGGCTGGATTTGTAATTTCCAGCACCCCCCCCCCCCCCCCCCCAATTCTGTCCAACTCTGCCTAGTGATCACTGGTTTGAGTGGGCTTCCCTCTGTTTTGCTGCTTTGCCCCCTGTTCAACAAAGAAAGAAGCAGTGCATTCTCTGTCCACTCCATGTCATTTTGCACTGCTGTTGATAGTGGGGCTCAGGAGGCGGACCTGTACATTGCTATGCAGAGCAGTCAGTGCAGCTGGGAGGGGCTCGGGAGGCGGACCTGTACATTGCTATGCAGAGCAGTCAGTGTAGCTGGGAGGGGGCTCAGGAGGCGGACCTGTACATTGCTATGCAGAGCAGTCAGTGCAGCTGGGAGGGGCTCGGAAGGCGGACCTGTACATTGCTATGCAGAGCAGTCAGTGCAGCTGGGAGGGGCTCAGAAGGCGGACCTGTACATTGCTATGCAGAGCAGTCCGCCTCCTGAGCCCCTCCCAGCTGCACTGACACTTGCTCGTGTCTCAATACCACGGTTCTTGCGGAAACGTGCGTCTCACGACCCATTCTGACGCTAGCAGGGTTCCATTTTTGGACGTCTCGGTCTCCATTGGTGACACGGGGGTGGAGACGGATCTGCATGTGAAGAAAACTGATTGTAATTCAGTACTTCACTATGGCAGCTTCCACCCCGTGGGCACCAAGGAGAGTATTCCATTTAGTCAACTCTCGAGAGTGACTAGGATTGTCAGTAATGAGCCAACTCGTGAGATGCGTGAGCGCGAGATGGTGGATAAATTCAGGGCACGAGGCTATCCAGAACGCTGTTTTAGGCCAAGGAGTAGGAGGAGTACAAGGGGCATGGGGCCTAGGGTGCCTTTTGTCTCCACATACAATGTTTGCAGTGAGGCAATCACCCATAGTATCCGCAAACATTGTCATGTTCTGCGCGACGGGTTACCCACTATCCCTGAGTTCCGATACCCACCCCTTATGTCTTTCAAACGGGCCCCGACGGTGCGCGATAAAATTATGGCGCGCAGGGCGGCACGTGCCAGTGAGGGGCGACGTGGCATGTATCCATGCCTCTGTTGCCATATGAGTAACAATGTTATTAGAGGCAAAACGTTCTCACATCCCTCCCTATGTACTCCTTTGAACATCAATGGTTTGTATAGTTGTGATTCGTCATATGTAGTATACATGTTAAAGTGCCCTTGTGGCTTGTCGTATATAGGTATGACGACTCAACGATTGAAAGATCGTATTGCGTCACATAAATCTAATATACGCAATCGCCAGTGTACTCTGTCTGTGGCTGAACATTTTCACAGTCATAGACATACTGTTTCTCAACTAAGGGTCACAGTGATTGATGGGATCCCAGCGGGGTACAGGGTAGGGAGTAGGGAAAAAGCCTTGCTTCGTAAGGAAGCATACTGGATCCGATGGTTGGGTACTTTGGGTTTGGGTGGCCTCAACAAAGAATATGATTTTAGCTTCTGCATTTAAGTGGGGGGATGTCTGTTATGCTGTGTTTCATACATCTATGTTTAAATTATGTCTCTATAGGTGCTCTTTATCTGATTTTATATTGATGCACTGAGCCGACCTATACATGGGGAACTGTAAGTATTTTCATTTTTAATTTTATTTGCTGCAAGCGCTTATTTGGTTTTTTGAGCTGTTTCAGCTCACCATGTCACTGGTTGTATGCCTTTAAGATTGGAATGTGATATTGGTTGAGCGCTGCTGCATTAGGCTTGTAACACACGTGAGGCGGAGTTTTCTGCTGTTGAGTTTGGTTGCCATGACACCAAGCGGGCCAATGACTGTTGCGGTAGCATGTACGCACGGTAAGGAACCGTGACGTCACGCAGGCCTGCGCTGTTTCACGCTTGTGATTGGCTGGCGGCTTATAGCCACTTTGATTGGTCCATGATAGTGTGACGTCACGCAGGCCTGCGCTGTTTCACGCTTATGATTGGCTGGCGGCTTATAGCCACTCTGATTCGTCCATGATAGTGTGACGTCACGCAGGCCTGCGCTGTTTCACGCTTATGATTGGCTGGCGGCTTATAGCCACTCTGATTGGTCCATGATAGTGTGACGTCACGCAGGCCTGCGCTGTTTCACGCTTATGATTGGCTGGCGGCTTATAGCCGCTCTGATTGGTCCATGATAGTGTGACGTTGCGCAGGCCTGCGCTGTTTCACGCTTATGATTGGCTGGCGGCTTATAGCCGCTCTGATTGGTCCATGATAGTGTGACGTCACGCAGGCCTGCGCTGTTTCACGCTTATGATTGGCTGGCGGCTTATAGCCGCTCTGATTCGTCCATGATAGTGTGACGTCACGCAGGCCTGCGCTGTTTCACGCTTATGATTGGCTGGCGGCTTATAGCCACTCTGATTCGTCCATGATAGTGTGACGTCACGCAGGCCTGCGCTGTTTCACGCTTATGATTGGCTGGCGGCTTATAGCCACTCTGATTGGTCCATGATAGTGTGACGTCACGCAGGCCTGCGCTGTTTCACGCTTATGATTGGCTGGCGGCTTATAGCCGCTCTGATTGGTCCATGATAGTGTGACGTTGCGCAGGCCTGCGCTGTTTCACGCTTATGATTGGCTGGCGGCTTATAGCCACTCTGATTGGTCCATGATAGTGTGACGTCACGCAGGCCTGCGCTGTTTCACGCTTATGATTGGCTGGCGGCTTATAGCCACTCTGATTCGTCCATGATAGTGTGACGTCACGCAGGCCTGCGCTGTTTCACGCTTATGATTGGCTGGCGGCTTATAGCCGCTCTGATTGGTCCATGATAGTGTGACGTTGCGCAGACCAGCGCTATTCTACGCTTGTGATTGGCTGGCGGCCTTTAGCCGCTCTGATTGGTCCATGACAGCGTGAAGGCGCTGGGAGAGGCTCTCATTTGGCGCACAGCGACTTTGCTAACAGGTGGTAAGTTACAAGCCGGATTTTATACTATTCTCAGTTCCCCATCAGGTCCACCGGTGTACCCGCCCACTGGGTGTATATATATGGTATCAGGATATGTGTTTTGTGTGCAGTTTGAGGAAGGGCTTGTCAGCCCGAAACAGCGTCTGTCACTGCTGTGTTATGGTTCATTAAAAGAGCTTTTTGATACATTTGGTGGTGCCGACCCACTTGCAGACCAGTCAGTGCAGCTAGGAGGGGCTTGGGAGGCGGACCTGTACATTGCTATGCAGAGCAGTCAGTGCAGCTGGAAGGGGCTTGGGAGGCGGACCTGTACATTGCTATGCAGAGCAGTCAGTGCAGCTGGGAGGGGCTTGGGAGGCGGACCTGTACATTACTATGCAGAGCAGTCAGTGCAGCTGGGAGGGGCTCGGGAGGCGGACCTGTACATTGCTATGCAGAGCAGTCAGTGCAGCTGGGAGGGGCTTGGGAGGCGGACCTGTACATTGCTATGCAGAGCAGTCAGTGCAGCTGGGAGGGGCTTGGGAGGCGGACCTGTACATTACTATGCAGAGCAGTCAGTGCAGCTGGGAGGGGCTCGGGAGGCGGACCTGTACATTGCTATGCAGAGCAGTCAGTGCAGCTGGGAGGGGCTTGGGAGGCGGACCTGTACATTGCTATGCAGAGCAGTCAGTGCAGCTGGGAGGGGCTTGGGAGGCGGACCTGTACATTACTATGCAGAGCAGTCAGTGCAGCTGGGAGGGGCTCGGGAGGCGAACCTGTACATTGCTATGCAGAGCAGTCAGTGCAGCTGGGAGGGGGCTCGGGAGGCGGACCTGTACATTGCTATGCAGAGCAGTCAGTGCAGCTGGGAGGGGCTTGGGAGGCGGACCTGTACATTGCTATGCAGAGCAGTCAGTGCAGCTGGGAGGGGCTCGGGAGGCGGACCTGTACATTGCTATGCAGAGCAGTCAGTGCAGCTGGGAGGGGCTTGGGAGGCGGACCTGTACATTGCTATGCAGAGCAGTCAGTGCAGCTGGGAGGGGCTTGGGAGGCGGACCTGTACATTACTATGCAGAGCAGTCAGTGCAGCTGGGAGGGGCTCGGGAGGCGGACCTGTACATTGCTATGCAGAGCAGTCAGTGCAGCTGGGAGGGGGCTCGGGAGGCGGACCTGTACATTGCTATGCAGAGCAGTCAGTGCAGCTGGGAGGGGCTTGGGAGGCGGACCTGTACATTGCTATGCAGAGCAGTCAGTGCAGCTGGGAGGGGCTCGGGAGGCGGACCTGTACATTGCTATGCAGAGCAGTCAGTGCAGCTGGGAGGGGGCTCGGGAGGCGGACCTGTACATTGCTATGCAGAGCAGTCAGTGCAGCTGGGAGGGGGCTCGGGAGGCGGACCTGTACATTGCTATGCAGAGCAGTCAGTGCAGCTGGGAGGGGGCTCGGGAGGCGGACCTACATTGCTATGCAGAGCAGTCAGTGCAGCTGGGAGGGGCTCGGGAGGCGGACCTGTACATTGCTATGCAGAGCAGTCAGTGCAGCTGGGAGGAGGCCCAGTAGGCGGACCTGTACATTCCTATGCAGAGCAGTCAGTGTAGCTGGGAGGGGGCTCGGGAGGCGGACCTACATTGCTATGCAGAGCAGTCAGTGCAGCTGGGAGGGGGCTCGGGAGGCGGACCTGTACATTGCTATGCAGAGCAGTCAGTGCAGCTGGGAGGGGGCTCGGGAGGCGGACCTGTACATTGCTATGCAGAGCAGTCAGTGCAGCTGGGAGGGGGCTCGGGAGGCGGACCTACATTGCTATGCAGAGCAGTCAGTGCAGCTGGGAGGGGCTCGGGAGGCGGACCTGTACATTGCTATGCAGAGCAGTCAGTGCAGCTGGGAGGGGGCTCGGGAGGCGGACCTGTACATTGCTATGCAGAGCAGTCAGTGCAGCTGGGAGTGGGCTCGGGAGGCGGACCTGTACATTGCTTTGCAGAGCAGTCAGTGCAGCTTGGAGGGGGCTCGGGAGGTGGACCTGTACATTGCTGTGCAGAGCAGTCAGTGCAGCTGGGAGGGGCTTGGGAGGCGGACCTGTACATTCCTATGCAGAGCAGTCAGTGCAGCTGGGAGGAGGTGTGACGCCAGGCGACGCCCAGTCGGCCAAAACGCAATCGCGGTCGGTTTGCGACACAAATCGTTAAACCGAGATGTGATGTGTAATCTCCCTCTGACTAGGAACAGATGGGAGGTTTGGTCTTAGCTGAGATAATCCCTGTAAAAGCCGGGAGGAACGTAAGCGAATCTGGAAGATTCGCCGTCAATTTTTCCGATTTCTTGGTCAGATTCGCCAGTCGTGCAAGCAATTAGAAAATGACTTCTGTGTGTTTTTTTAAAACCAGAGATCTGTCCCCCTGTGAGCAAAGCATTCCCCTCACCCCTCAGGAATGTCGCACGTGGCCAGATTCCCTGCAGGGACCAGCCCATTCCCCCCACAGCCAAATGGCTCCATGAAAAGAGCCAGGAAGCTGGCTTCCCAGGGGGGCCATGAGAAAGCCAGCCGGAGTGGCACCGATAAGGACAGATATGAATGCATGTGATGTATGGTTTCTTACCTATTATATGGAGACCGTATATCGCACAGCTATAAAATTCATATAGTCTTATTCGTTAAAGTCTGCCCAATGCGCTGATATAACATTCATGGCAATATCTCGTCCAGTTATTGCGGTATGAATCTTCTCAGGAACATGACCCGCTGCCTTAGTCATGTCTGATGTCATATTAATCGGTATTTTCTGTGAATTAGGAATCTGCTATCCACCTAAATATGACATGTATCGTCCATGCGTTACGGCATTTTATAAGTTTAAACCTCAAATCTCTCTCAGAGAGAATGAACTGTCATGGGTTGGTAATTCAGAGAGGGCGGGCATTGCCACACCCCCAAGCCAGCTTCATCAAAAGCACATGGCCGGCAGGCGGACTTCAGTCCTCCAAATTCCATCTGTATGAGAGCCTGTCAGCTGCCAGCCAGAGGACACATGGCTAGCGGCCATCTTGTTTGGACTTTGCTCTGATCTGAAACAAAAGAACTTTGCTGAAATTGAAACCAAGAACTTTATGATTTTCCCACAAAAGGACATCTCTCCATGAACTTTAAGTATCCGTTTTTTCTCCCCTTTATTTTCATACTGTGTTATCTCATGTCTCAATAATTTTCTGCATATATTAATTACTCATATTGCATATGTAATAAACAACGTTCAAACGTCCTGTGTTTATACCCTATTATTCAGCTATACACAGAACTGAACCCAGACTTCTGAAGAGACGCTACGATTGTGCTGTGGCTAGCTAGACAGGATAGAGTGTGTTTAACTGTTTTATTTGCAGGTCTAGAAATAGCTAATCAGTGGGTGCTTCTGGCCCAGGAAAGCAGAAGTGGTGGCAGTTATACCCTGAAATAGTATGTAAGTTGTAATTACCGTACCTCACAGGCTCCCTCCTGGTCGGGCTGCTGCCCAAATTCCGTCGGTTTCTGCGCAAACATCGCGACCACAGCTTGCATGGTCTGTGTGCTGAAACCGATTGGAAGGCAATTTGTGGTCTGGCCACCAGGGGCTCTGTGACAGGAGGCCCAGGAGGCAGACCTGTATATTGCTATGCAGGGCAGTCAGTGCAGCTGGGAGGGGCTCGGGAGGCGGACCTGTACATTGCTATGCAGAGCAGTCAGTGCAGCGGGGAGGGGCTCGGGAGGCGGACCTGTACATTGCTATGCAGAGCAGTCAGTGCAGCTGGGAGGGGGCTCGGGAGGCGGACCTGTACATTGCTATGTAGAGCAGTCAGTGCAGCTGGGAGGGGGCTCGGGAGGCGGACCGGTACATTGCTATGCAGAGCTGTCAGTGCAGCTGGGAGGGGGCTCAGGAGGCGGACCTGTACATTCCTATGCAGAGCAGTCAGTGCAGCTGGGAGGGGCTCGGGAGGCAGACCTGTACATTGCTATGCAGAGCAGTCAGTGCAGCTGGGAGGGGCTCGGGAGTCGGACCTGTACATTGCTATGCAGAGCAGTCAGTGCAGCTGGGAGGAGCCTCAGGAGACAGACCTGTACATTCCTATGTAGAGCAGTCAGTGCAGCTGGGAGGGGCCTCAGGAGACAGACC